>NC_064425.1:12242500-12542500 GCF_023375975.1 Astyanax mexicanus | reverse complement strand
AACATATGTGTAGGCATATGACTTCATCCCACTCTATGTGTGAGATTGACCCATAGCATTTTTCCACCAAAAGAATTCGGGCTTATAAAAAAAAAAAAAAAAAAGTGGAGCTTTTTAGCAAACCAGTACACATTTACACCAGTTTTAGTGGAACGGTCGAAACGTCACATCATACGCCACCAACAGAGGACGTTGCACAGCGGCGGTGTTCTTGTACAAACAGACACACCCACAGTTTGTGCAGAAAAACCTAATATTCTTCTATTCCCACTGGGCCCTGGTTCCAGAACCTATTTTGTTGGTGGAAACACAGGGAACGGTTCAAAATTATTTTCGCAAACCAGAACAGTGTCGGGTTTACATTGGTGGGGGAAGAAAAATAAAAATAAAAAATTAACGACTCAAGCAAATTTCCTATGTAGAGTCAACACTGCAAGAGGAAAAAAAAGCTCAACAAATTGTCATTTTAGGCCATATCGCCCAGTCCTACAGGAAAAAAAAAAAAAAAAAAAAACGATGTTGATGTAAAAGTTTCAAATACAGTAAGTAATTACCCGGTCTGTAATGGCTTGGCTCAGCTCTTTCTGCAGAGTCTCTCTCCTGCTGCCCCATTCTGCCTGGGATGACTCATGGGTTTGCATCAGTTTAGTGACCTCCTCCTCAGCTCTCGCCAGCTGGGCAAAGGCAGTACGAACCTGCAGCAACCAGAGATTATTTTTTAATTATTTATTTATTTTATTTAATTTTTTAAAGATTTTTTTTTTAAAGATTTTTTTCTAATTTTCTCCCATTTTCTCCCAAATTTAGCTAGTCTGCCAGCTGTATATCCCCAAACACTAGTGATGCCACAACACACGGTGCGTGAAGACTAACTTACGCCTTCTCAGCCACCACTTTTTTTTAACTGCTGAGTAGGCAGCTCACTAGAAGGAAAGTGCAGAAACTCATTTTTGATACATTAACCAGAGAGAGCAAGGCCAATTGTGCTCTTACAGGGCTCTCGCAGCTGATGTCGAGCAGCATGACTGGGATTCGACATGCAGTCACCCGATCATAGTGGCAGCGCTTTACACTGCTGGACCACTCAACACCCCAAAGAGGAGAAAGTCAGGCTGGAGGAATAGACACAACTCAAAAAGTGAGTTGAAAATGAAATATAATTTTAGACTAAACAATATTAGCCTGTTTTGACTATTATCACGATGTTCTGTTCATATATCATCAGGACCAGAGGGACCTAGTGAAAAGATATGCAGAACACCAGCTCCTACCTGTGTAGCCAGAATCCCGTTCTCATCCATCAGCTCATCTATTCTTCTGTCTTTTTGACCATTGTCCGTTTTCAGATCTTGGCACTGTTTCAAGACTTCATGAACTCGATTGAGAAGACTGTGATGGAGCATTAAGATAAAATACAATACATAAGAACAAACTAAGGTGTAATATATATATATATATATATATATATATATATAAAAAATCATAATAATCATAAGATCAAACAACTGAAACAGGTCCTGACCCTTCATTCTTCTGCTGGAGCTCCAGCAGTGCAGACTTGTGATCTTTTTCCAGCTCTTCCTGGTCCCTCAGCAAACGTTGTAGTCTGTGCTGCAGCTGAGAAATCTGACCCTCTGAGAGAAAGAGACATTTATTGTGTTATTCCACTTTGCAGCACAGATCAGTGGTTTATAACCAATAGGCTGCAGAGATACTGCAAGGGGGCTGTAGGCCAAAAATTCTTACAATATTTAAATTGTTCAGCAAATGCAATTTAATGTAATGTAAAATGTGTACCAGTCAAAAGTTTGGTTTCTGGGCTAAAAGGAACCACTACCTTTTTCAGAGATGATGGTGATCCTTTCGGCCAGCTCTCGCTCCAGCTCATCTCTAACATCGCCCTCTCGAGCCAGCTCTGCCCTAAGCCTCTTCAGCTGAACTTTCGGCGTGTTCATCACCTCCTGCACTGGAGAGCTGAGCAGATCAGAGCAGGATTAGGAAAACACTTTGCATAAAATGACTGGAACCTCAACATTTTTGATTAATGTCTACTGGTCAAGTGGTCATCAAACAGAACACACAGATGGGGTTGGTGCAATCAATCAACCAATAATAATAATAATATTAATAATAATAAAAGAATTACAATGGTAACACAGTTTGAGTATGACTGAAGGTCAGATAGCTGGTACAGATATAGAGATCAGTACCTGAAGGAGCTGGAGGCCACAGTCTTGAGCTGCAGGAAGGGAACGAGTGGAGAACGAGATCGAAAAAACACTGGAGACCCGTCGTCACTGGACAACGACTCACTGCTTGTAGAGCAGTAGTTTATGAGGGCTGAGAGAGAGATAGAGACAGAGAGAGAAAAAGTTAATGAATAATTAGGCAGCCCATTCATGTCATCTCTTATTGTGATAAACAAATGATTTAAAAAACACGTAAATATTTACAAAGGTTAAAAACTCCTACATAACAGAATACAAAAAAAATACTATTTTGCATCAACTATTTAAATTTTAACAATTTTGTTTGTCTGTGGGTTTTCATTGGCTGTAAGCCATAATCAGCAATAATAGACACAGATACTTAAATAGCTCACTCTGTTGGGTAATACATCTATATAATATACAATAATAATAATTTCACATTTTAAACTGAATAAATTAATAAACTGAATGTTACTGAAATAAAGTAACTTTCTAATGATATTCCAATTTTTGAAGATGCACTACTACTATTTTATGTCTGTGGCATTATAAGTTCTATGGGAGATTTAGGTTTTAAAAACCCTGTTAATACCATGTAAAGATAAAGAGATATGAAGTGCTGAATGACCCTAAAAGATTGGAGGGTGTGGGCGTAATGGGCAGTAAAATGGACACTTACAGCTGATGGTAAGAATTTTATCTAGACCTGGAGACAGAGAGAACCTGTTGGCCTCGTGCTGGATGTGCCGAAACATGGTGGCCATCTGCAGCTGAGAGACAAAATAAAAGCAAGATGTGTGTAGGGCTTAGTATTGGCAAGAAAGTTTAAGATTCAATATATTACAGAGAGATATTAAAAAACACCCCAACACACCAAAAAAAAAAATCCATGTTTTGCATAAAAACCTCACCTCAGTCTCAAGCTCCACTTTAGGAACCAGTCCATGATTAACGACACCACTATAGCACAGCAGCAGCACCACCTGCACCAGAGAGAAGCATGAGGAACAGACACACAAAATAACTGCAGTCCTACATAATCAAATTCAGACCTCACAAGACATCACAATCCTACACCTCTTTACCCTGATCTGTCTTTTGGTCATTAAATCGGACTCAATCTGGCTTATACAGTTTTAATATTATTTTACTTTATTCATATTTGGATTCTCTATAAGAAAATCTCTCTGCCATTTTTTTTTGCTCCACAGATTATTATTTTTTACTTTTTTTGTCTGTATACATCACAATTAAAGTGGTTGTTTTGTTCTATTGTAAATGTACCCTGAACCATATTATTATAGTGTGATATCACCCATCCCCATATTATCAGCTCTCCTCTCCAAATTAAACATACGATCATTTGCATAACTATTGTTCTCCTGGTTTCCCAGCTGGCAAAGGTCTGTGGGCTGATCTGGTCAGAACTGGAGGAACTTGGAATGAAACCAACCACACCCACCTTAGTCAGCTGCAGCTCCAGTGTATTCCCATTGGAAATGTCCTCAGTGAAGAGGAGACCCTGATCTCTCAGACATATACCTGGAAGAGTAGACACAGGAGGAAGACAAGGGAGGTTACACCGATCAGCTGAGTTAAACCAGAACAGAAACCGCAGCAGTTTATTAATCAGTAAAGAAACATACTGTGGAGGAACTCTGAGATGATGGACAGTCTCTCTGCTTGAGACAGGTCTACAGGGGCCTGGCTAGTCTCCTCCCCCTTCCTAAAGAAACCAATAACAGAGCAGAAACAATTATTTACAGTTTCAAATGCATACAGGAGCAGTTAGTGCATCAGACCAATAGACTTTCATACATTTAATCAAACAGCTTATCAGATTCCCACAGCAAAGCTGGTGATGATTATGATGATGACCATACTCACAGTTTATATACCAGCTTTAGCAGAAGCTGTCCATCCTGTAGGTGAGCCACTCTCTTCACATGTTCATGCAGCTCTAGACTGTTTATCTGTACATTCACAACACTGCATATTAAAAGGAAATCTCCACCAATCATCATTAAATACAGTAATTATCTTGATAAGCCATAAACAGTCATTTAGTATGGGTTTGGTGCGAGTGAAACACTCAGTTCTAGAGATTTAGAATAGAATTGTTTACAGTGGTAAGCTGGAACACCATAATGGTTATAAAACACTGCCTGATGTCTGAGACCAAGATCATGAGTTCATGAGTATCATACCTAACGGCCGTAGCTGTTTTAATAATAAGAAAATATATATAGTTCCAGTGTTAATCAGACTCACCCATGACAGTAACGCAGTTTCTTTCGATGGATGTAAAGCCATCGCTACCTAAACAACACACATTTCACAAACATTGCAGAGGTGTGAAAATATAAAACGCAGACACAAAATAAAACACCAATAAAAATACAAATCCAGGTCCAGAAAGTACAAGTCCACCACAGGTTCTTGTTCCAATTGCCTGTATGTGGTGGGATTTTTACTTTCTGAACTTAACACAGACTGAACATTAAATTAGCTAATAGCTTCCGTGATTAAACATTGAAAAAACGTTAATCATCTTTTAAAGGAAGATGATTTAAAAACAACCTTAAAGAAACATTTACTACTTAAAATGTAATATATTTTATATAATTTATATATTATATATATATATATATATATATATATATATATATATATATATATATATATATATATATATATAATGAATAATAATAATAATAATAATAATAATAATATTAATAATATAATATAAATATTGGTTAAGGTTGGAATTCTGACATTAAATCAACGTTACTTTTAAATTTTAAATGTTTAAATCTACACTCAATGCTTTTAGGAAAAAAGGTGCTGCCAACTAATAAAAATGATAATACATAAACCAGACACAATACAAATGTAATATAAGTAATGTTTAATAACAAATATAGCTACATATAAAACCATAACGTTAAATTAACGTCCTTTTGCTACTTGGGTAAGTTAGTTTGCTAGCTAGTGAACTAGCTAGCTAGTCAGCTAACTTACCTTACGATAACCTAGGTAACTTAACGTTTAAACTAACCTAGCTAGTTTAAATCAGAGCAGATACATTAACCAAATTTAGCGCTAAATATAAACTAAACTCAAAAATAGTTAATCAGTAGTTTAAGTTAATATTTCGGGCTGTAGGTTATAGAGTTAAAAAGTGACTCGCTCCATAGCTCGTGTTTTAACTGCCGCTTAGAGATAAACCAACTAACAGCACATTTTACATATTAACACTCAACCCGGGGATAAACCCGCTTTTCCGAAACTCACCTTTTCCTGAAATCTTCAGTTATTCCACATTAAACCGCTGTTTATTCTTCTGTTTATCCCCTTGTGTGTCTCTCTATTTACCTGTGTAACGTTTCTTACCCTGCGCTTTTTCAAATTTCAGCGCCTGCGCATTACAACTGTTCAAGTCGTTGCGGAGCTCTCTGATTGGATGTCTGTAATCATGGCGTAACACCAAAAGTTTCTCTTTTACTGGCTAGCGCTAAACAAAAGAGCCAATGGCAGCGCTGGGATATTTGTCCCGCCTCCTGCGTACTGGGGCGTTTTGTAGGTAATAATAATAATAATAATAATAATAATAATAATAATAATAATAATAACAATTAAAGCTAATTCAATTCAATTAAACATAATATAATAAAAATAAAAACATTTTATATAAATATTATATATTTACTTAATTAAAATAATCAAAATAATAATGGTGTAACTTTCGTGCAGAACTTATTTTAAATATACTTAGAATTTTTCAGAAAATTATTCTACTTATACCCGTTTTGTTATACACATGTTTATTGCCAATGTGTGTTTTGGAACAACACAAAAAGGCTGAGAAAAAGCCCAAATGTATATTATTTCACAAAAAAAATGGGCTATACAAATTTGTGGGTAATTAACTTTGTTTCTAGCATGTGATGCTCGTTTAAACTCACCTGTGGCCAGTAACAGGTACTACTCAAAAGTTTACAGTATCAGTCAAAAGTTTGGACACACCTAGTCGTTCAATGTTTATTTTTTTTCCTACGTTGTAAATGAATACTGAAGTGATCTAGACTATGAAGGTACACATAAGGAATCATGTAGTAACTTAAAAGTATAAAACAAAACTCTGTGTCTGTGGAGAATTTGGGTTGTAACTTCTATTTTCTATTTACCACAGTAAACTTTATACTTATATATAATGTAAATGTTCCCTTGAGAAAAAATGTGTATTTAAAAATAATAATAGCGTACTTGAACTATATGCATAATAATTTAAGTATACTTTTTCTCCTTTACATTTTTACCTACTTAATCAGTATTTCAGTATACTTTGATTTTTGATTTTTTTTTTTATAAAACTGCTTTTCATGATGTTTTATAGTAGCCTGCATATGATGTTTATAGCAACTGTGTTGATGAACCTTTTGTGTTAAAATTTATTTTTAAAGTTTACTGTAGATGTTAACTGTACACTTTAATCACACTTTTAACATGTTTTTAATGTTCAGTTGGAAAACTCAAACAAATATACTTAAATTGTATTAAATTGTGGTGAAAATAACATAACCTATGACTAGTTTACTCATTATACATTTTGTGCAAATGTTATTTTACTATTATGTTATTTTAATTACACACCAGTAGTAATTAGGTGCAAATAAGTGGTTACAAAAAAACATAACTATTTTAGCATACTTTAAGTACACTTTTTTCCACAAGGGTTTATTAAACACAACGCACATCCAGAAAGGAAAAAAAACTCTTAAAATAGATTCATTGTGTAGATGAACAAATGAGGAGTTTCTAACAAAGTGGCCAGTGAGTAAAAGCATTAGGTAAGTGATTCTAATAAGGTGTTCAGCTGTACAGTGTAGTTGAATACAGTCGTGTACGGGTGTAATAAAGTTCTTCTAAGTCTATTTTTGGACACGCCGTTCCCCTTGTCCAGAAGGGTTACAGTGAGCTCTCCTGTCCAGCTGTAACAGGTGACCAGCCACAGACGATCCAGTTACAAACCTTCCCCTCCATCTGCACAGCAACAGCACCTTCCTTATCAGTACTCCTCCTGCACACTGACCACCTCAGTGCAGACACTGAGAGCCTTGTGCAAGAACTTGTGCACATCTCTTCAAATGACATTTAATGAATATTATGTATATTCTACTAAAAATCTCCTAATTATAGATATGTACAGTCATGTAACCCCTAAAATGTTTTGCTATGCACATGTTTATTTCCTATATGTGTTTTGAAACAACACAAAAAAGCTGAGAAAAAGCCAAATCTATTTATAATTTCACACAAAACACAAAAAATGGGCTGGACAAAATTGTGGGTAAGTAACTTTGTTTCTAGCTTGTGATGCTAGTTTAAACTCACCTGTGGTAATATCTATCTATCTATCTATCTATCTATCTATCTATCTATCTATCTATCTATCTATCTATCTATCTATCTATCTATCTATCTATCTATCTATCTATCTATCTATCTATCTATCTATCTATCTATCTATCTATCTATCTATCTATCTATCTATCTATCTATCTATCTATCTATCTATCTATCTATCTATCTATCTATCTATCTATCTATCTATCTATCTATCTATCTATCTATCTATCTATCTATCGGGAACAGAAATACAAGAATAGAACTGTCTGTGGATTTGAGGACCAAATTTGTGTGGACATATCAACAATCTCAAGTTACAAATCCATCTCCAGAGATCTTAATGTTTCTTTGTCCATGGTGCGCAACATAATCTAGAACTTCACAAACTATGGTACGGTACAGAAGAGAAACATTCATGAAATGTTGCAACACAGGAAAGTCTGGCTAGTAGGTAAGCAGCCCCAATCAAGAAATGTGAGCTGTCCTGTAGACTCAGGGTGTATCAGTGTATGCTGAAAACTACTTATCGACATTTAAATGAAATGAAACACTATGGCAGGAGATCCAAAATCCTTCTGTGTGCAAGACATCATGAAATCTGAAGATTATCTAAGGATTTTGATCGCAATGTAGAGCCCAGTGTCAGAGAGCTGGGTTTGATTCCTTGGTCATGGGTCTGCCAGCAGAGCAATGACCCTACACATACTTCAAAAAGAACCCAGAGATGGACAGAAGCAAAGCGGTGAGGAGTTCTGAAGTGGCCAGCAATAAGTTCAGCTCTAAACCCTGTTCAACACAAGTGGAGAGATCTTAATATTGCTGTAGGCAGAAGTACTCTTTAAACATGAAAGACCTGGAGCAATTTTCAGAAAAAAGAGTAAGTAAAAATTCTAGATGAGAGGTGTAAGAGGCTTGTTGATTGTTAAAAAAAGCAACTGACTGTAGTTATTTTTTCCATAGGGTGTGCAAATTAAAAATGTTTTTGTGTTTACATACATTATTGCATACAAGAATATGTATGTAAATAAAGATTTTTTTCTATTTATTAGTAATAATATAGTATACAGTAATAATTTATCAGATTACAGGTCAGACTGGACCATAATAAAACACTTTATAACATAGTTGGTCTGAACATTATTTCTTACTGATTTGTTTATTAATAAAGAAGAAAAAAAATGACACATTTCACACTTTGCTAGTTTTCAAAGTCTTTAATGCATTAATATCATCATTTCAAAAAAAAAAAAAAATATTAACAGAAAATCTGAATCAAACTTTTTGGTTCTAGCCTAAGAACTGAACGGGTCATTCAGGTAGTAGTACATGTTTAGGTAACAAACAAGAACCCGCAAAATAAACAATACTATTATTAGCACACTGCAACAAAGCTAAATAATAATAATAATAACAAAGACAAACGTCTGCAGCGTTTTCATCCCTTTCATAACCCAGTGAAAGCGCGCTCTGACGCACCGGAACCATGCGGACTAGAGCCAACATAAATACCATAATATGAAAGAAATAAATAATTACAAACATTCTGCTGCTGATTATTCAGATTATTGTAGAAAGTACAGCAGAACTCCTCCTCCTCATTTATGCGCTCATTAAACAACTCTGTGTGTGGGTGTGTTTATATGTTAGTCTGGGGTAGGAATAACTGATGTGGTGATATTTGGTGTTTACCTGCTTGTTTAAAAGTTGAAACTGTGGGATAAAAGTGCTGCTGTTCAGGGGCGGAGCTTTATTACATATGTTAAGTAGAGCTTAAAGGAATGGTTCAGAAAAACATCAAATTTATAAATTTTCCTGTTATTTCAGATGTAGTTGACCTCAGTCAGCGTGTTCAATGTTCACATTTAGCTTGTCAATGTTAGCTAGGTTTGCTCATTTTAACAGCTCACAACCATCTTAAAAAAGGAAAATGTTAAATGCAGTTAAAGTGGGTTAAGAAAAGTGTGAGCAAGTTTTTTAGAGATAATTTTAGTTAGTATCATTTCCTAGTGTTTATTATTATTAAAATTAAAAATTAGAAAGAATTAGAAAGAAATTGAACAATAAACATCGCTGATTGGCTGATCGAGGACATCTGAGACAAGTCTTTTTTTTTTATAGAACCGCTACTTTAAGATAAATCCTCAAACGATTGGAAGTCACCCCGCTGCTCCCTCCTGAATAAAACCATCACTGATTTTTGAGCTGAGGCGCGTTCTACGCTCCTCAGAGTACGCACTAAAGGCATCGGCACAAACATCATTTACAAATTTCCCCCACCCTCCACCGCCACTCCCTCCCCCTCCCCAAACAACCCATTAAAATCTCTTTATACATCCACCAACCCCCCCAAACACGCTCTCGGCCCACCACCGCCCAACCGACTCAACCGCAACCCACCCTCACCACTTCATGATCATTGAAACCTTGGCAAAGTTATTTAAAAAAGAGTTTTTTTTAAATAATAATAATTTTTTAAAGAATATTTGATCTAGAATATTCTGGATTAATTGCAAACCCAGCCCCAGTCACACTCCTTCTACAGAACTAGAAAAGAACTATTGCAGACTTAGACCCCGCCCATTCTGCTCCTTCCTCTATCCTGCTTCATTTCAGAAGCAGAAGCCAAAAATCTAATCAAGGGTATGGCCTGCCCATCCTGTTTTCAAGATCTCAAGCCTGACAGGACAGCTCTAGAACAATCCAGAGGCCAAGTAAAACGACAGGCCTTTTTAAAATGATATTAAACTCTGTTTGTAAACATCAGCAACTCATAATGTCATGATGAACAGACCAATAAAAACGAAGCAAAATAATTTAGATACCTCCCCCCCTCTCCAAAAGCACTGCCCTCCATCCTTAAATGGTCAAGCGAGCATCACACATTCTTTCTATTTCTCTCTCTCCTCCTTACTGGAGTTCCACTGCAGTGCAGGGCGGTATTTTGAGAAATATGGTGATATTTTTGAGGTGATCAATAATAAAGGTCCTGCCAGTCAGAATAAATACATACTGGTGCTTAAGCTCGTGTGAGTGAATATTTGAGACACAGCAATCCTGCTTTTGTCTCAACTGATCAATAGTAATTGTGTGAATAAAAAACAAAACAACGAAAAACAAACAAAAAAACAAAATAATTTGAGATCATGTGAGCGACGTAGTGTTCACAACCAAGCAACAATCTACCGGTCTGTCTGACCGCAGGACCTTTAACCCTTACAGCTTTCAGTTGGGATCTGTTTATACACTCTGTGCTGGAGGAACATGCCCCTCATTAAACCACTAGCTGAAAGGACTAGTTTCCCAAAAAATCCAAAGAAATACACAATTTTCCTTGGACTCTGGCTCTAGTCCATCAACCAAAACATGCTGGGTCTCAAAACGCTGCTTCTATAGTTCAGATCTACGTGTGCTAATTAAGGCTGAAAACGCTAAAAATCAACAGTCACCTAAATCAGAATCCAGGTCTTCTGTAAGGTCTCGGAGACCTGCTGATGTTGTTACCATAAGTGCCAGTGTGAGTTTTTTTTAAAACAAACAAAGCTATCGCTGTGTAGCTGGAAACTTTTACAGTCTTAAACTGATTGTGGGTGTGAGCTAGAATAAATGTTGGGGCATTTTGCGGTTATATTAACCTTAAATTAATGCAGCAGTTAAAAGTTTGGAGACCAGACATGCCAGGGTTGAGGGGCAAAACAAAAGCTCAAGCATTTTTATGAAGAGTCTGAGCAGTGAAAGCACAGACTGGACCTCCAAGGCAGATTTCATCAGTCTAGACAAGAACGCAGAACCGCACCCATCATAAACACAAACAACCGGCAGGGTGTTCCCAGCAGAACACAACACGAAGCGTTTATTATGATCCGGATTTGAGGGTGAGGTGAGGCCAGATGATCTGTTAGCATGCAGCTCATCCGGCCAGGTGATCGTAACTCACTGTCGGACAGTCCAAAAGCGCATATGAAGCAGGGCATTCCTGCAGGGGGAGGTCTCTGGAGAAACTGTGCGTCTGATTGGGCGAGGGTCAGCAAAGAGGCGGGCTCATCTCCTGCTGGCTGGGTTAGCTTTTAGGGTGGTGGGAGGTTAAGATAGAAAGAAAGAGAGAGTGGGTAAGAGAGAAAGAGAGAAAGAAGGGGGGCTGGGGTAAGGGATGATTTGAATCACGGAATTGCAAACTGCACCACAAGATCTTCTTTGGCGTCCACCTTGATTTGGGAGATGGCGCTGTAAGCGTATGCTGCTATCTTCGACACCTAGGGAGAGAGGGAAATTTTAACGTGGGTCACATGACAATAGCTGTCTTCAAAATTGTGCCCCATTCATTATATAGTGCCCTTTCTGTGTCTTTATCCGGTAGAGGTGTCCAAATGGAAACTGCATCGGTGCAGTGCATTATAACAATAGCACAAATGGCAAACATTAACTCATCCACTTGAGGCTGCATCTCAAACGCCTCCCTGCTCCCTATTTAGTGCACGAGGGCATAAATAGTAGCTCCTACACAAAGAGTTGTGTGGACTAAGCAAGAATCAGCAAAAATCTTTTGTAAAAATGAGTAAAGTAAAACTTAAATCAAGCAAAAATCCCTGATTCTTTTTGGCTTAAATTTGGACACAAGAATCAGAATAACTTTTCGGAGTCTACTGACTTTTGTGCTTATTTTTAGTTAAAATTACTAAAAATTAGGTAAATCTTTGAGACATTGATCCTAAAATAAGCAAAATAATCTAAGACTTATAATGTTTTGTACTATAAAAATACAATTAAATTAAGCAAAAATCACTGATTTTTTTTTTTATTTGGACAAAAGAATCTGAAAAACAATAATAGTTTTGTATTATTCTGAGTTCAAATAATTTAAAATAAGATTAAAATACTAAGTAAGACTGATTAAAATATTTATTCCTAAAATAAGCAAAAATATTACACTTACATAGTGCTTAATGAGACAAAAATTATTATCAGAAAAAGTTAAGTTTTTTTTTTTTTTGCAGTGTAAACTGCAGTATTTGTGTTAGCCTGTTGAGTCTGAGTGCTGTACCTGCTGGACGTCGGAATAGGGCACCAGGTCACTGGCGAGCACTTGGTGAGGCTGGCTTGTGAGAGAGGGCAGAGGGGCCGGCTTCTTCTGAGATAGAGTACTGCTCAATACTGCCAGTTTAGTGCTGAAACACACATACAGCAAACAGATTTTAGTCCAAAGTAGCACATCAAACTTCACTGTAATTAATCGGACAGACATGGTAAAAGCCACGGGACAAGATCTAGTATAAACATGCATGGTATAACACACAGCAGAGAATGCTCATGCTAATGCATTGTACTGCTGTAAAATTCCATCATTGTGGAGGTACATGAAGTCCATGTGAAATGTAGCATGCACCAGAGGCTCACCCCATGCCATGAAAACACATCCCAAACAGCAGTGCCCTAGACAGTGTTGAATACTATTACGGTGAGCTTTGTTGGGTTTATGATGTTTTTTACTCACCTGTACTGTCTGGCTTTGTCCATGTACTCATGCTGCTCCATACCCTGAGAATCTGCAGCCGATACATCTATAATGTTCCTGATTACAGAAATACAAATAGAGAGAGAGAGAGAGAGAGAGAGAGAGAGAGATATGAAGTGAATAAATAAATTGTCAATGTTGTTTGTGCATACTAAGAAAATGGGCCCTATTTTAGAGATCTATTTCGCACTAGTCAATTGTATATATGGATTTAGGGCCTCTCTTTGTGTCTGGTATCGTGATTGTGGGTGCCTAATTAATTATGGGTGGGTTTTAGTAAAGTGAAATAAACCAATCACTGTTCCAGTTGTCATCCCCTTAAGGAGGCAGGTGTGCTCTGACTTTGTCACGTTCGTATGTAATGGTTGTGATGCATCTCATTTAAGGGAACAGCAATGTTATTTTATTCTTTATTCTGTTTACTGTCAAGTTAAAAGTTGGATTTTCGCTCTGCAGTGCATCTGTATGTGTGTGTGTGTGTGTGTGCGTGTGTGTTTAAAGAGTGGGGGTGTACGAGCACTGGGCGCACCTACAGGAACGGACTCTGATGATTGTGTCTAGGTTAATTTCAGTCAGTGGAGCACCTGTGTTTTCCAGAGCCAAAAAAAGCAACACGGCATAAATTTTCCTGAACACCCCTCATTTCTAGACCATCAGTCCATCAGTGTAAATTTATTCCTAAACTCTGAAGTTATTTTAACGGCACGGGTGCAAGACCTTGCACGTGGGTGTATGATAGGGCCCTGTGTGTGTGTGTGCATATTTACATGGCGGTCTTGGTGAGGATGGAGGTGAGCAGGGCCTGTTCATCAGTGCGTGTGGAGGACAGCCCTGGTGGGGTTCGTTCTGTCCCATTGGGCGGTTTACTGTCTGGGTTGGGACGCGGAATCAGAGGCTTGTTCTCATCCCCTTCCTGTCAGAGAGAAACAGACAACATTAAATCGATAGTACAGCAGAGAACATTAAAACCTCTTCCTTCTCCTTCACCTCACACAGCATCTATACCACTTACTACCTGAAATAACTTAGCAATCTTATAGTTTATACATAGGAACTACTCTAGATACCACAGTAACCACAGAAACACTAACCGACCACAGTAAAACCAAACAATCTGCAATACCACATCAACCACGTAGAAACCAACAACTTGGATGTTAAGCAGAACAGAAACACCCTAGTAAACCCCAAGTAACTCTAAGAAATAGTACCACAGCAAGCGCTCAACAACATTGCAACAAACATCTAGAAACAACTTAGAAACTGCCAAGCAACAGAATAAAAATCAGCCCAGAACGGAATAATGACCTGTTAGCAAACCACAGCAATAATGGGAGATACCATAGCAACCACTTACAACAGGAACAGGCAATCCAAGTCCTAAATAGTTTGTGCTTTTCCTGTTCAAGCACACCTGATTAAAATGGATTGTCAAGAAATCTGCAAATTGTGGCTGATTCTGGCCATTTTAAACAATCCTGAACTATTACAGAAACTGTTTAGAACACAATTAAATAGCTGAATACCAGCAACTATCAGAGATATCACAGCAGCCACCCTTGCAAATCTACAAACAAACATATTAAAACATTAACAACCCTTAAAAACACTCCCTAGCAAGATACAGGGGTTACAATTCAAAATATCGCATTTTGCAACAACGATATTCTTGACATTATGACAGACAAAACACAGAAACATATTCAACATATTTCAAGACATACTACTGCAACAAATTATATCTTTTAGTTTTATTTTGCATAAATATAACACCTTTAAACATTCAATACACAAAGAAATCTGTAAGCTTTTCTCTATTTTGTAAACAATATAATAAATGTAAAATAATGAAACGTACCATAAAAATAATTGTAAAGTAATAAAAATCTAAGACAATAGTCAGGTGCAGACTTTTTTGTGCATGCATATAATTGCAAGCATAAACAATTATACAATACAAAATAGACTGCTTTTAAGACAGAACAGCTCTATGATCAAAATGTGAATTTTCTTAATCGCTTTATCGTGAAAGATATGATATTTGACATCCCTACAGAAATCACAACCACCCAAGTAACACAAAAGAATTGTTAAGAGAGAACTCTTCCGCACTTCCTTCAGCCGTTACTGAATTGCACCAGGGCACCTGTTACTTCACCAGACATTCCAGCACACTTCCCCACACCCAGACCTCCTCCTCCCCAAACATGCCCCACTTTCTGGCAGGTAAACCACAGCCCAGGCTATCTATAGCTGAACTTTGATACAGAGCAGAGGAGCAGAACCCTGCAGAACCATGCATCTCGTGGTCATTATTGTCTTACTTAGACAGACAGAGACACACACACTCATACGCACTCCTACTGTGACTAAACCTGACACTTTTTTTCCACTTCTTGTTTATAGCCTGGTCAAAAAGAAGGGCTGGAATGATTACTCTATATTAACAATGTTGATTATAAATTTGTGTGAATCCAAAACCATTTAAGCAGACTGCGTTCGTCTCTTGTTGTGACTTAGATGAAGAGCAGAACAGATTTAATGACCAATTTATGCAGAAAGCCATGTAATCCCAAAGGTGTCACATACTTTTTTTGCAACTGTAGTCCTCGAATATGAAAGCGCTTCACATTTAAGCATCATCTGATGATGTAAAGCACATTTACAGTGCACATACAGCTGTTTCTTTTATTTTATACACCTTACTAAATATATCAATCTGTATATCTGCATTACTGGACACTAGCTATTTTACTAAATACCTATACTAGTGAATGTCAAAAAAATAGAATATCATTGAAAAGTTACTTTATTTTAGTAATGCAGTTAAAAATGTTAAACTCATTATATACACATATTACACACAGAATTGTCTATTTTAAGCGTTTTTTCTTTTATTGTTGATTATGGCGTGCAGCGAATGACAACCCAAAAATCAGTGTCTTAGAAAATTTGAATATTATATGAGACCAATTGGTACTTTTGGCAGTGTGGGCAGTGTGCCAAGTCCTGCTGGAAAATTAAATATGTATCTTTATAAAAGTTGTCAGCAGAGGGAAGAATGAAGAGCTGGTAGTTTTTCCGGGAACACTTTGCACTGTATTTGGATTTGGCATAACACAATGGATCAACACCAGCCGATGAGATGAGACTGTGTGTCTCTCCACTCTTCTTCCAGACTCTGGTCCCTTGATTTCCAAATGAAATTTAAAATTTACTGATGATCAGTGATGGTTTGGAAAGGCATGTCATCTGTTGGTGTTGATCCACTGTGTTATATCAAGTCCAAAGTCAGTGCAGTGTTTTCTCTGAAAATCTCCCTCTCCCTCTCTTCTCCAGCAGGACTGACTTGAGGACTCGTTTTTTTTGTAGATTTTTTACAGACAAAATGTGTTTTTTTTTTATTAATGACTAAACTCCTGGTTTAATGGAGGACAATGTACTACAAGTGAAGTCTGAACCTCAAAAAACTCTCTCTACAAAAGCACCAGTTACTAAGTAGTGGGCACCATATACACTAAGTGGTGAGCACCAAATATACTAAGTGTACACTAAGTGGCGAGCACCAGATACTATGTTCCTTGGTCTGTAGCTAACTACATAACTTCACAGACTGCTACGTTGTGCTGTGCTTCTTATTATCTAGTGCCCACCACTTATTATCTAGTGCTCACCAATTTTTTTAACCTAACTTAAATAGACAATGTCCCATCTAGGGCTCCGTACTAACTATAGATATTTAGCTATTTACTAATTTTGGCAGCACACCTCATCCTGCTCAAACTACCTAGGCTAACCTATCCCAGGTTATTTCACCTTAGCTAAGCTAACTAGCACCCCTCTAAACTACCAGATTTAACCTCACAGCTCAACCAAATGCACAGAACTCGTGTATAATCTCTCTAACCCTCCTATAAATCGCTCATTAATCTTTTACACTCTTTAATAAACTTGATAATTGAGGTCAGGAGCGTCTGTTGTTAGCCTGTTAGCATGTTAGCCAGCTATCTAAGCTAAGCTATGTCTCCAGCTAGCTGCTCCCTCACCTGGTCGTTGGTCTCCGTCTCGCTGCTGTAACAGCACCCCATGGGCTCAGTGTGTCTCCAGCTTCTCCTGCAGGGGCTGTAGAACCGGATCCGAACCGTTTCAAAGCGTTTTAAAAGTGAAGAATCCGGATTGGAGCTGTGTGTGTCTGCTCTTGGCTGCTAACGGATACACTATCACATGACACCCTGCTTACACCAGGACTACTGCCGCTTACGCCTAGGAGGCGCGTGACAGTGCAACCCCTGATACCATACAACGTTTTTTAAACGTTTTTGTTTTCTGTTTTCTTTTGTTGCATTGAATCTTTCTAAGGTTGATGGGGAAAACAAGTGTAAAAATAACCTTTATATAACATTGCCTCATAGGCATATCGGTTAATATTTAAATTCTACCATTGAATCAACGTTCATTTAAATGTTTAGAATGATTGGGGCTCTGAATCTAAATCTACACTCAAAAAACTTAGAGGTCAAAGGTGATTCACACTAAAAGTAATATTAATAATTATTATTTAAATGACCCTTTTTACACTGCATAGAAATACAATCAAAATACATATTTAATAAAACAACACATAAAAATATAACATTGAATCACTGTTGAATCAGCCTAAAAGAAATCAATTTTCAATGACTTATCGTCCTTTTGCTATCAGGGACATTTGTTTGTTTATTTATTTGTTTAGACACTAATTTAACAACTAATTTTACATTGTATGATCTACAATGTTCTATAAAGGTCTTAAAACATTTATAAGGACATTAAACGTGCTATAAAGCCTTAAAATGTTCTCTAAAGCGCTATAATGATCTAAAAAGTTATCGCTGTTGTTTTCCTCCAAGCTCTGTAATGTTCTAAAAAACATATTGCTCTCTTTAAAGCAAATATTATTCAACATTAGTTGTATAATGTTCTATATAGCCCTGTAAGGTTTCATAAAGCTTTATACAGCTTTAAGACTCTTTTATTATTTATAATGTTATATAATGTTCTACTATTCTGTATAATATTATATTAAGCACTAACACGTACTATAATACTCTTTAAAGTTGTACACTATATAACACTATAACATGTAGAAAATACCAAATATCAGCCAACATAAAATTTAACTAGACTGTATTAACATCACATCTACAGTGTGTTTCTAATCCACCTGTGTCCAAAACAGCAAGGTGATATCACCACCCACACTAGACAGATATTCTGCCAGAAATGACATGACATCTGGCATGTTAGTGTATATGGAGAGAGTGTATTTTTTTATTTTGGGATCTTAGCTACAGTAACAGTGTGTGAAGCTACCTCCACTATGTTGGCTAGCTTTCAGTGTGTGTTGTTGTTCTGCTACACAAATATGCATTATTACAGCTGGAAAAAGTGGCACACAATGTTGTTCTAGTAAGCAGAAGAATGTCCTGAAAACTTTAATGTACAATAGACTTATTTCATGCTCAGACTAGTTTCCACTGAGACGCCTTAACCTTCTGTTCTGTGATCAGTGATTCCACGGCTCCTCCTGCTTCGTTGCCAAATGGAGGCCAGAATTTTCTCCTCTTTAGTAATAGCGCTGAAGTCCATCATCTTCAGGTGAGGAAGAACAGAGATCACATATCCCCTGTTAGACAGGTACAAATGAAAATGAAAACAAATCAGAGTTACTCAGTGAGCTCTTCACACTTTTCTTTTTAAATCTTAAATAAAAACTAAAACAGACATACAGACTAAGGTGGCTAATCCAGTTTCAGAAAGAAAAAAAGTATCTGCTGTCCTGCATTGCTGTGTTTGGTGATGTGAAGCTTGTATGGAGCTGCTCAGTCTCCAGTGCATGAGTCTGTCTGCATGGCTGTCTTTCAAGACTGGACTTGTTGCACAGGTGCTGCATCCTATCACGGTACCACGCATGTCTAGGTGATTGGTTTTGTGATTGGAACCTAAGTTTAATGATTTGGATGGGTGAGAGAATACTTTTGGCAATATAGTGTACCTCTGGTCTTTACTAATTTATTTAATTCAGTAATTTTCTATATTTGTATGGTATTTGTAGGCACAATTTAGCTTCACTGGGACAGAGCCACAATCTTAAGAGAGGCTCAAAATATATGTATCAATGAATCACTGGAAATTACTAAATTATTGGTTCCACCTTAAATACTGCTTCATACGGTGCAGACACAGCAGTCCTAACTGTTAGAGAATCAGGGCCATCTTAAGTGTAACCAGAAAGCCTGTACCTGTAGCCCTGCTCGCTTTCCAAAGTGTTTCCATGCAGAGTGATGGTGTGCAGGTATGGCAGCGACCCCAACTTGTCCACTTCTGACAGCTTACGTATACTGTTACCATGAAGATACAACACCCGTAGCTCTGAGAGCTCTGTAAGGACCTGAGAGAGAGAGAGAGAGAGAGAGAGAGAGAGAGAGAGAGAGAGAGAGAGAGAGAGAGAGAGAGAGAGAGAGAGAGAGAGAGAGAGAGAGAGAGAGAGAGAGAGAGAGAGAGAGAGAGAGAGAGAGAGAGAGAGAGAGAGAGAGAGAGAGAGGGCTAAACTGCTGAAGGTTGAATGGTTGGGGCTAAACTGCTGTAGGCTGCATAAGTGAGGCTAAACTGCTGTAGGCTAAATGAGTGGGGCTAAACTGTGTGAAATGACATTTTTATTGAATGTGAATTGCTGTCTTGTATATATTTCTTCATCTTGTTGTGATGTTTAACTTTGTATGTGCTTAGAATTTCTAATAAAGTTCATTTAAAAACTGCTGTAAGCTGAATGAGTGGGGCTAAACTGCTGTAGGTGGAATGGGTGGAGCTAAACTGCTGTAAGCTGAATGAGTGGGGCTAAACTGCTGTAGGCTGAATGAGTGGAGCTAAACTGCTGTAGGCTGAATGAGTGGAGCTAAACTGCTGTAGGCTGAATGAGTGGAGCTAAACTGCTGTAGGCTGAATGAGTGGGGCTAAACTGCTGTAGGCTGAATGAGTGGGGCTAAACTGCTGTAGGCTGAATGAGTGGAGCTAAACTGCTGTAGACTGAATGAGTGGGGCTAAACTGCTGTAGACTGAATGGGTGGAGCTAAACTGCTGTAGACTGAATGAGTGGAGCTAAACTCCTGTAGACTGAATGAGTGGGGCTAAACTGCTGTAGGCTGAATGAGTGGGGCTAAACTGCTGTAAGCTGAATGAGTGGGAGTAAACTGCTGTAGCCTGAATGAGTGGGGCTTAAGCATGACTAGGGTATTGTGCAGGTGTGCTGGTGTGTACCGGGTGAATGTGTGTGATGAAGTTGAAGGACAGGTCCAGCCAGGCGAGGCGCTGGGGTTTGGAGAGGAGAGTGGACAGGGTGTCGGTCAGGCCCTGCAGGTTGACAATCATGTTATTGTTGAGTCTGAGTGAACTGCTGCTGAACTTCCCATCCGGATTCCTCCTGAGTGGACGTACAGATGTGTTCGGCTCCTCCAACGCCACATCTGACGGAGGAGGAAAGTGAGGACACTTTAATAACAGTCAAAACAGACACTCTATATATATATATGTTGCTGAAGCACAGCTGTAAACTGTTAGAACAGAATTTAAATCTTCTGGTTACTGTAAAGTTAAAAGATCTGTGTTGGCCGGGAATCAAACCCGGGTCAACTGCTTGGAAGGCAGCTATGCTCACCACTATACCACCAATGCTGGAGAACATCTGGAGAAAAAACAATCTACAGACCTAAATTCACTGCATTCCACACTCCCTCACTAACCTACTGAATAAACACACTGTGATCTGTCTCTTTCTAGCTGCGCAAACAGGTACTTCACTCCCACTGCACTGCATCTGACTCAGAGGAAACAAAATAACCTGATAGATTTAACACATAGCAGGGTTTAAGAATAGTCTTAATCCCTGGCAAGAAAACTGCCCCATTAGCATTTTCACAAAAAAAAATAAGGAGGACTAATATTTTAAGTGAAACACACTTTTTTATGGTAAATAAACACAACAATAAATAATAAAATAATAATAATAATAAAAAACTGTGGCTGTTCAATGTGTGTCCACAGTACTTTTAAATAACTAATTTCTGTACTTTTCCAGTTTCCAGTTCCAAACCCAGACAGGGATCAATCCTAGTTGTATAGACTATTCTCCAGTATATTTTCCTTTCAATTAAAATCCTAGTTCAAAATGCTGTGTATTCCAGTGCTAGTCTGGGAAACAGTGTCAATAAGTGCTGAAGACAGAATTTAAGCAAAATAAGTTAAAAACAGTGCATTTACTTACATATCATATGTCAACTTTTATTATTTTTGTGGCCCAGGCTTTTAACACCTTTCATAACATAATGTAGTAATGTTAAGTAAGGATACTACACTCCCACTGCACTACATCTGACTCTCAGAGGAAACTAAACTAATCTGATAGATTTAACACATAGCACACTTTCTCAGTTAGACAGACATCTAAAGCCCATAGTTAAGCACTGGCCAATAGGAATGCCCCTCAGCTGTTTTATTAATGGACAGACTTGACTTTAGGCTCAAGTTATCTGGCTAAATGACCAATCCTGCTTTGTGGTAGAGCCCTCTACCACATGGTGATTAAATCAAAATAAATATTTTTAAAGGACAATTTTAAAGAACATTTTTTGGGCAATCCGATCCACATTCAATAGACAGGACATTATCTATATTTACATTACGAATATCAGTGCATAATATCTGTAATTTTTTTCTAGAAACTTAATATTTGATTCTTATTCACTTTAGAAAAATAAAATAGAGAAACGTTGATTTCCTATTTATATATAATATTTTCTGTATGGTATCTACAAACAAGAGAGAAATATTAAAGCTGGATGTGTTCACAACGTGGAAAATGTGTAAAACTTTAATAAATTCAGTAAGTTTCAGGATCTGAACTATATAAATGTATAGATGTATAAACAGTTTCTGCTGTGTTGGAAACTGACAAACTGTCATTCTAATTAAGGCAAAAAAAGTTATTTACTTTACCATACATATATTTTTAGTAAGAATTTTTATATATACGTTAATATAAAAAGTAACAAATTTAACACCCCGAGACAGCAAGTCAGTTTATTCATTCTTACTTTCCTACTGTACATGTGTTTATACTGTACATGTGGGATATCATGAAGAGAAGTCAGATACTTGTGTTTAGAGACATGAAGAGTTTTATTGGTGATTTAGACTAATTAGTAAAGTTTAAAAAGTTCTGCGTTGGCCGGGAATCGAACCCGGGTCAACTGCTTGGAAGGCAGCTATGCTCACCACTATACCACCAACGCTTACAGATACGCCTGTATTGGAGCTCCACACAGAGGGCAGTCCCCGAATCACAGCGTCCTTACATAATAAATTCTCTATTTATCTGTCTAGCGTTTTGCCTGTTTGTTTCTTTGTAGTTTTTCCAGTTGCTAACACAATAAAAAGAGAGGCGTAGCACAGCTATTTAAACAAACACATTTAACAGTTCAAAACAGCACTTTATAACTTCGCTGAACTCAACAATCTGTCATGTTTTCATATCGAAACATCCAAACACTGCCATTTAAAATCACACAAAATGAGCTAATCGCCAATATATGAGCTACCTGGTCACAAAAACCTCAATGACTAATTGTTAAAATAAAAATAATATAATATTATTATATTCATTTAATATAATAAGAAACTAAGCACTACACAAATTACACAGTTGAGCTTCTGTTTCTGTATATTTTTCTGCACAATTCTTTTTTTTTTTTACATTGGATAACTTAAAATTAAAGTTAAATGACACAATAGCTTGCACGTAACTTTACAATTTTTCCATTTGCTAAAACACAATTTTCTAAACTAGGCTGGTTTTATCAGATTAGTTAACACAATTAACAAACACCTCATATATCACAATAAAGCACTGCAACCAAAACTACATACAGCATTATCATAATCAAACTTTATCACCAAATAGCTTCATTCATATTACCAAATTTATATTTAACCACCTACACAGTGCTAATAATTAAAAGCGCTCTCATCTTCTGTAAGCTTTATCATAAAATACTGAATAGAAACTGTAGAAAACTGCCTGAGCTGTGTTTGGGGTCATTGTTGTGCTGTAAGACCCAGCCACATTCCATCTTCAATGCTTTCACTGATGGAAGCAGGTTTTGGCCTAAAATCTCAGAATACTCGGCCCCGTTCATTCTTCCCTAAACACGGATCAGTTGTCCTGACCGCTTTCCCAAAGCATGATGTTTCCGCCACCATGCTTCACAGTAGGTATGGTGTTCTTGAGGATGTTTGAGGATGTGGACAGGTGTCTTTCATACAGGTCAAACAGGTGGCATTAATACAGCTGAGGAGTAGAGGACAGAGAAGCTTCTTAAAGAAGAAGTTACAGGTCTGTGAGAGCCAGAAATCTTGCTTGTTTGAGGGTGACCAACTACTTATTTTCAACCACAAAAAAACTAATAAATTGTTAAAGAATTCTACAATGCGATTTCCAGTTTTCTCTCATAATTGAAGTGTAGCTCTGATGTAAATTACAGACCTCTCAAAAAAAATATATATATAATTAACATTGTTGTTTTATTCTATAAACTACATACGTTTCTCCAAAATTTCAAATAAAAATATTGTCATTTAAAGTATTTATTTGCAGAAAATGAGATATGGCTGAAATAACAAGTGCAGATCTTTCAGACTTCAAATAATGCGAAGATAACAAGTTGAGAAATCAATATTTGGTGTAATAACCTTGGTTGTAATCTTGGCTTCTTCTCCTCCACCAGTCTTACACACTGCTCTTGGATAACTTTATGCCACTTCTGCTGCAAATATACAAGCAGTTCAGCTTGGTTTGATGGCTTGTGATTATCCATCTTCCTCTTGATTATATTTCAGATGTTTTCAATTTGGACAAATTAAAGAAACTCATCAGTTTTAAGTCGTCTCTTATATTTTTCCATGGCTTTAAATACATATAATATATATTATATATGCAATCTGTGATAAAATAAATACACTGATTTATTAACTTGTTTTTATAGTTGTCTTACCTGCTAGCGAGCTGAGTTGTTTAAAAGAGAAGTCCAGTGGAGCTCCGTTCATTTTGAACATCCAAACAATGTTAGCTAACAAACAAACTAAACCGGTATTTAAACGGTAACGTTATCTCTGCTGACTAACAACAGGCTAACATGCTAACCTAAAGTAAAACTTGTACAACTCATAACCAAACCGAAATAAAAAAAATAAACAGGCCAACAGGGTGTATTTCACCTCAGCTGGACTGTACTGGATTATAAAATATGATGCTCACAAAATGTTCACTCCTAAGTAATCAAATAATCACAAAAACTGAATTTACAACATTTTACAATAGATAGCTAACCTAGCTACTTTTTTAGCTTTGTAAAGACCAATCACATTACCAAACAGCTGGTTACCAAGGAGACCGCCGCCGGTGCATCACGGTAAATGTTGTTTTTTATAGTGGAGGAATTTGGACTTATTTCCCCGCTCTGTATTGGCTTAATGCTGTTCCTGAATAAAATACAATTTAGAATTTAGAATAATTTATCAAAGCAAACTAATAATAGGAAACGTTATAATAAAAACAAGAAATAAACTAATATAACAAAAACAATAATAATAATAATAATAATAATAATAATAATAATAATAATAACAACAATAATAATAATAATAATAATAATAATAATAATAATAATAATAATAATAATAATAATTATTATTATTATTATTATTATTATTATCATTATTATTATATTTAATAATAATAATTTATGGTTAATTATTTACGTTTATTACATTTTTACTGTTTTCTGTGCTAAATTAATTTACTTTATTCATCTGTTGTTGATTTCATTTCATTTGTATTACCTATTTTTTTATCTTATGTGTTTTGTGTCTTATTCTAGATTCAAGATTCAAGAGTCAAATAGTTTATAGTCATGTGCACAGTAAGAAACAAGTTTTCAAGTACAGTGAAATTCTTATTGTATGATATATATTATACTATAAAAACGCTGGGTCTTTTTTCTTTGACAATCTCTACTCTGT
Source organism: Astyanax mexicanus (assembly GCF_023375975.1). NCBI lineage: Eukaryota > Metazoa > Chordata > Actinopteri > Characiformes > Acestrorhamphidae > Astyanax > Astyanax mexicanus. Next base: position 12,517,261 of record NC_064425.1, on the reverse strand, counting down.
ATTAGCTCGGCTACTCTTTTATCAAGTCCACCCTCAATGTACTCCAGTTAAAATAAAGGTTGATTGATTAAAATGTCCTAATTTAGGTCTGATGTCTTTAACACTGCCTTGAACAACTTACCCCTTTTACCCGCACTTTGACAACTATATAAAAGTGAAGAATTCAAGGTGGGCTCAGGGTTTAAGGTAAGAATTTAAAAGTGATTTAAATCTTCATACATACAGTGCATACCGCCTGCATTCAAACCTGCTGGTCACACAGGTGCAGCCTGGTTGTGTTAGTGTGCAGGTGAGTGTAGTATCTGTGTGCACCACAAGAGGGCGACACAGAACAGTGATTTTAGGTCTGTAGATCTTTTCTTCTCCAGATGTTTTCCAGCGTTGGTGGTATAGTGGTGAGCATAGCTGCCTTCCAAGCAGTTGACCCGGGTTCGATTCCCGGCCAACGCAGAACTTTTAAACTGTACTACAGAGCCTAAACCACCATTGAAGACCTCTGCATGTCTCTAAGCACAGTTGTGTGACTTCTCTTCATAATACCCCTTATGTGTAAACTGACCTGCTGCAACGTGGTGCTGATTTGTTACATTTTCTTTTCAACTTACTAAAATAACCGTAGTAAACATTACTAAATTAGATTATATAATGTATTAAAAGCAAAAGCAAATAGGCTTATGATAAAGTAAACTAAATGCTTGTTTTTGTTTGTTTGTAAATTCTATCTCTTTTCTCTCCGGTTCCACCCTACAGTACAGCACATTTAGGGACAGTTACCCAGACTAACCTTAGACCTACAAAGCATTTTGGATGGGGATTTTCCTCTAAAAGGAAAATATATTCTAGAATAGTCTATAAAAGTAGTTGTAAGGTTTTTTTTTGTTGTTGTTCCTCTTGTTTATTTTAAAAGTATTAGTATTTGTGAATTTCCAGTTTCTCTGCTAGGGATTAAGACTATTCTAGCACTAGATGGCATTTTAAATGAAGATTTTTTTATTAACTGAAAGAAAAATACAGTCTACAACTAGGCTTAGTGTTTAGGTCTTATCCATGAAAATATATATTTTTTGCTCTCTGTCTTTGCCCTGGGTTAACAGGACACAAATTCTCACAATTTGTTCTAGGAGTACTGAATATCCAGTATTATTTAAAGCCCGACTTTAAATAATCCAGATTACTTGCGCCTAAAGTCAAGTTTGTCTTATAACAAAAGAGTTGAGGGGCATTCCTATTGGCTGGTGTTCAACTATGGGCTTTAGAAATCTGTGTAACTGAGAAACTGAGTCAGATGCAGTGCAGTGTGAGTGTAGTATCTGCGTGCGCCGCTAGAGGGAGGCAGATCAGTATGTTTATTCAGGAGGTTAGTGAGGGAGTGTGGAATGCAGTGATTTCAGGTCTGTGGATCTTTTCTTCTCCAGGTGTAATCCAGCGTTGGTGGTATAGTGGTGAGCATAGCTGCCTTCCAAGCAGTTGACCCGGGTTCGATTCCCGGCCAACGCAGAACTTTTAAACTTATCTTAATAGCCTAAACCACAAAAAAACTCTGTATGTCTCTTAATACAGTTATCTGACCTCTCTTCACATAGACAGTGTATACACGGGTTCAATAAGAAAATGAAGATAATAAATAAACTGCCCTGCTGTCTCAAGATGTGTTTTTGTGAAAATGCTAATGGGGCAGTTTCCTTCCCAGGGATCAAGACTATTATTATACTACACAGCATTTAAAAAAATGAAAATTCTGTCTTTGCTATGGGTTCTCAATTTGCTTTAAGAAACAGAAGATATCCTTATATATATCCTAAAGCAGGATTGTCAGTTGTCCAGATAACTAAGTCTGTCTAAAAATAATAGAACTGAAAGGCATTTCTATTGGCCAGTGTTTAACTTTGGGCTTTAGATATCTGTGTAACTGAGAAAGTGTGCTTTGTGGTAAATCTGTCAGGTTCTGAGAGATATATGTAGTGCAATTGTACGGGACTGTGGTACCTGTGTGCGCCGCTAGAGGGAGACAGATCACAGTTTTTGTTTATTCAGTATGTTAGTGAAGAAGTGTGGAATGCAATAATTTCAGGTCTGTAGATCTTTTCTTCTCCAAATGTTTCCCAGCGTTGGTGGTATAGTGGTGAGCATAGCTGCCTTCCAAGCAGTTGACCCGGGTTCGATTCCCGGCCAACGCAAAACTTTTAAACTTTATTAAATAGCCTAAACCACTAGTAAAAAACATCTGCATGTCTCTAAACACAGTTATCTGACATCTCCTAATGATATCCCACATATACAGTATAAACGCAGGTACATGAGAAAGGGAAAGATGAATAAAATATGACCTGCTGCCACGTGGTTTTGTATTTGTTAATGCAGGACATTTATCCTTACAGTAACCATCAGGTTTCACTTCTCTTTCTAACAGTTTACAGCTGTGTTTCGGAGCAGTGTACATACTTGTAGTTTATTATTAATGTGTTGTAATTACTAGAACCTTTAATTATTATTTACTATTGTTTTATTGGCTTATACATTCAAAAGTTTCTCATTTAATGTTACATTGTACATTTCACATTGAAGATTTCATTAAAGTTATACAGGAACACATACAGAAATGTTCAGTGTTTTAGTAGAGTGAGGGAGTGTCACCTGGAATAGTTTTATCAGCGTCTTGGAGGAGTTCATGTAGGTGCTGAACGATAGTTGCTTCTTTTCCTTCACGATGTGAAGCTCCAGCTCATCCCAAATCACCATCTCAGTTGATCAGGTTTAGGTCAGGGGATTGTGGAGGACAAGAAAACTTTTTTACTGTTTAATACGTAATTCCATACGTGTTTCTTTATTGTTTTTATGTCTTTAATATTAATCTACAGTGTATAAAGTAAATTAAATAAAAAAAACTTTTGACTGGTACTGTATGTATCTCGATGTAATATGTAACTCCAATGCAGAAGTTGTCTACTTGCTAATCAATAAATATCATATGTTCAAAATAATAAAAGGAGTCACTCGCCAAAATGAAGTATAACAGAAATATAACAGAAGTTTTTTCAGTAAGAAAGGCAAATAAAAATCTTTTTGACATCAATAACATAAATAAAATGCAATGACTTTATTTGCAATTAGAACTTTCTTTCAAACATGACTTCTATTTAACCATAAACTACAGTTTATTTATTTAATTCAGGACTTTTATTATACAATTAGACTTTTATTATATTATGAGACTTTTATTTTACCTCTCGATCGCTCCCTTGAACACTCCGCCATTTCCCTCGTGCGGAAAATTTCCGCACTTTGTTTGGCTGAGACCTGTTCATGAGGCTTCTGGGTATTGTAGTTGCAACTATAGGTACCTGAGTCGTGTGCTGTTTATATCAACGCAGAATTTTAAATATATAGAGAATTATTTATGGAAATATAGATAATTATTGATACATATTGGCACTTTAGAGTTTCCGAATCTTATATTAGAGTGTAAACGTGTCGGCAGCGCCGCTAAAAAAGAAAATAAAACATAACGGTCGACGTGAGGACTACAGCAAGCTGAACATTACGACATCTCAAACCGCTTTACGACTGTTTTCGTCGGCGTGATGGCGACGTACGGAGGACGATTTGAAAGCAAGACGAACATCGAGGAGAGAAAATCAGAAAAGAGGAAACAGAGAGAGAATGTTCTCCACCAGGTAAACTCACCTGGACACACCTGAGCACACCTTACACTGAGCTACAGCTGATCCCCCAGCAGATAGAACTGATCCTCCACCAAGTGACTAAAGGTAGAGCTGATCCTTCACTAGGTTACTAAAACTAGAGCTGATCCTCCACCAGGTAACTAAAACTAGAGCTGGTCCTCCACTAGGTGACTAAAGCTAGAGCTGATTCTCCACCAGGTGACTAAAGCTACTCTTCCAGCAGGTGACTGAAACTGATCCTCCACCAGGTAACTAAAGCTAGAGCTAATTCTCCACCAGGTGACTAAAGCTAGAGCTGATCCTCCACCAAGTGACTAAAGCTAGAGCTAATTCTCCACCAGGTGACTAAAACTAGGGCTGATCTTTCACCCGGTGACTAAAGCTACAGCTGATCCTCCACCAGGTAACTAAAACTAGGGCTGGTCCTCCATCCGGTGACTAAAGCTAGAGCTGATCCGCCAGCAGGTGACTAAAGCTAGAGCTAATCCTCCACCAGGTAACTACAACTAGAGCTGATCTTTCACCAGGTGACTAAAGAAGCTAATATAAGTATAGTAGATTTAGCACACAAAGCAAACAGAACCATAAATACACCTGCAGAACCAAAGAATGAGATGTTCTTCAGTTCTCTCTGTCCCTCTCTTCCCCCCAGGCAAAGAAGAAGTATGAAGATGAGGAGCGGAGGGAGGCAGAGAGGAAGGCCCGAGGTGAACACACCTGGATGCTGCCAGAAATTGACCAGCGTCTGCAGGAGATGGGCCAGGTAAGTGGGTGTGGTTAATCACCTCTGAAGTCTTAATTAATCATCTGTATTCGGACTTGTTTACCATTCAGATTTGTTGTGTGTTTTGTATTCAGGAACATTCTCTGAAGAAGAAGAAAAAGGAGAAATCCAAAAAGAAGAAGAAGGAAAAGAAAAAGAAAATGAAGAAAGAAAAAAGCAAACAGCAGGAGGAGGACGGCTCGTCCGACAACTCGGCGGTTTGTTTCTTTACATGTTAATCCCGTCCCCAGCCTGTGTGTGTGTATCTTGTCTCTTTGGTGTGTATGGATGTGTGTGTGTTATCTTTTTTTTTCACTGGTGTGTGTTTATTTGTATCTTGTGTCCTTGCTGTGTGTGTGTCTATTTTGTGTCCTTGGTGTGTGTGTGTGTTTCTGTGTGTCTTCTCCTTTGGTGAGTGTGTGTTTATTTTGTCTCCTTGGTGTGTTTGTATGTTTATCTTGTCTCATTGATGTGTGTTTGTGTAAGTGTGTCTGTGTATCTCATCTTCTTGGTGTGTGTGTGTATGTGTATCTTCTGTGTGTATGAGTGTGTAACTTGTCAGTTTGTGTGTGTATGTTTATCTTGTTGCTTGGTGAGTGTGTGCATGTGTGTATCTTTTGTATCGTTTGGTGAGTGTGTGTGTGTATTCTCTTGGTGTTACAGGACTCCGATGAATGGGTGGAAGCTGTGCCACAGTCAGGGGGCGTGGAAAAAGCTTGGAAGGTTGCAGAACAGGCCACACCCACTGCCAGTTCAACCAGTAATGACCAAGTAAGAAACACGCAACAGCATGCAAACACCCAGTGCAAATATACCAGTACTCACTCACTCACTCACTTACTCACACTCTCTCTCAGTCTCTCTCTCTCTCTCTCTCTCTCTCTCATATACACACACTCTAACACACGCACATGCACCTGTGCTAGTTTTGACAGTTTTTGTTTGTTGAACAGAGAGATGAGTGGATGACATTTGATTTTTTGGCCATGAAGACGACATCTGTTGCCGAGCGACGAGCACAAAAGGAGGCAGAGAAAGAGGCGGAGCGAGAGAAAGAACGCTCCATCGAACAGGTGTGTGTGTGTGTGTGTGTTTGTGACAGACATACAAAAGTGTGTGGAAATGCTCACTTGCAAGCTGTAATCCTGAAAGCATATGCTATTAAAAACAACTACAACTGTGTAATTCTGCCCATTCAGGATACAGTAGTTTAGCTCTGGTCTTTTAAAAAAGTAATTATAGTATGTTTGGAGCTAAGCCTGTTTGTTCTATTAATGTTTGTATATGTATAAAGTGTGTTGTTTTAACTAAATAATGTTAACAGTGAATTTAGATGAATATATTGGTAGTAAAAGTGTGTGTTTGTGTGTGTCTCCCTCCATTTATCAGGCCGGTCTCCACAGGCTGGAACTGAACCCTTACTGGAAAGATGGAGGGAGTGGACTGCCTCCAGAGGAGACTGCTGGTACTGTGGTTAAAAAAGGTAACCATAATAAAGCAAATAAAACATAAAAATGATATTGAGCATCCCCGCTGAAAGGTCAGTATATCTTCTGTATAAAACATGATTTTTGGAATCAACAAAAAACGACACTCGAAACAGTTAGGCTTTGTATTTCTGACTAATACAAATATAACCAGCATATCGCTGCCTTGCCTAATCTAAACTTCAGTCCAATCTGGCCAAATCTTTATGCCTCAACTTAACATGCCTCATCACCCGCCGTTCCACCAACACGAGTGAGTGGTGAACATTCTTAAGGTCGACCTGACCTAATATGAATACTGGTCTCAGCTTGTTCAGTTAGCCTGTTCTAATCTCAAAACAGGAGCCATAGTTTAATAGTTAACCCTCTTGAAACCCACAAATATCTCAGACAGTTCCTCGAAATACTGATAAAATATACAGTTTTTATATCAACTTTATATCAACTAAAGTAAATGCAGCACATATGAATTTTTACCCATAGTTACATATGAATTAGTAGTGATTGCTGCACATACAGCGTTCAATGTATAAACAGCATGGAGCAGCAGCAGAGACAGCGTTTGTTCATAGCTGAGGTAAATAGCGTTATCACACCATCTCCTTTCCTGGGTGTTTGTATGGTTGTTTTGGTCTGCACTAGGGTGCGATTACTGTTTTCACACCTCTTCAGCTGATGCAGAGTCCAGTTTAACCAGACCAAATTGTGCTGGTGGGAAAACTTTAGCTAGTTTATCTTTAATCCCCCCCAACATACACACACACATGTGACAAACATACAGACCCCCACACAGAGTTTATTTACTGCAAAGAGTTAAAAACACTGAAGATAGAAGAATGAGAAAACCTGTTTGAGAGAGGTGGAGATTAGACCCGACCTGAGAGAGAGAAGATGGAGAGAATGATTTAGAAGGTGGAGAGAAAAAGATGGAAAAGCCAACTAGAGAAGAAGAAAAATCACTGGTTAAAAAAAATCTAAAAGAGATTGAGGGAGAGAAAAAAGATGAGTGTAAAGAGAGAGAGTAAGGGGAAAAGAGGAAGAGAAAGGGAGAGAGAGAGAGTAAGCTGGATTTGTAGAGAGGATGTTTTCTGTCACTCCAGCACACACTTGCTGCATACACACAGAGAGATGCATTTTGCTACCTGCTGAGCATGAAATGTTTTTTGATGACTAAGTTGAACTGTATATTAATCCCTCCCTCTCTCTTTCTCTCTCTCTTTCTCTCTTTCTCTCTTTCTCTCTCTCTCTCTCTCTCTCTCGCTTTTTATGTACACTTTCTGTCTCTCTTGCTCTCACTCTCTCAGTGGTGGGGGTGGCCGATGGGGGGTTGAGCTGGTTGAGGAAGTCGTATCAGAGGATGAAGGAGCAGGCGGAGAGAGAGCAGCGCAGGCTGGATGATGTGGTGGCAGAGAGATATGGGGTATACACACACTCTGTCTCTCTCTCGCTCTCATTCTCACAGAAACACAGTCTCTTGTTGCAGACCTGTAAAATATAGGGGAAAAAAAAAAAATATATATATATATATCCCCCCACCCTATATTTTACATATATATATAAATGCATACACACACAGTTTTAAACAAGGCCAGGACAAGTAGGTAAGGCCTAATTCCATTTCTGATTTGTTCCCTGACCCCTTGTTTTTTAAATTGTAATTGGAGTAACAAGAGGAAGGGGTGAAATCCTGCCCCCTAAGAATTAGGACAATTCTTCAAGAACCTGTAGGCTACTCTGTTGGGCTGCTGCGATTGGTTAACTAGTTAACTTTAGGGTTTATCATATGTCTTGGGAAAGGGGGCCGGTGGTGCAACAATTAATTATTATTATATTTTTTTGATTTATTTTTTTTTATTATTTTTATAATTATTATTGTTCTTAATCCCTCTGTGATGGGCAGATGAGAGTAGCTTTTTATGAGCTTTTATTTTATTGTATTTTTTCCCCGCATCATTTAAGGTGTATAACTGAAAAATTAGCTAGATACTGAGACAAACTACTAGTGATTGTTTATGCCTGTTATGAAGAAAATGGCCATAAAACATTGAATCTAAACAATGGCAATATAGTGGTTATAAGGAAAATACTCAAATCTGAGAGTTTCTTTGATCACTTTTGCCGCCATATTGCCAGTGATTCTTATAGTTCTCTGTTTGGCGTGTGCCTCTGAAAAATTTCTGTTTGAAGGACTGTGTAGCCCCAACAGTTCCCCTAACCTACCCCTCCATCCTAACAAGAATCAGGACAGAGGGGTAGGTCTAAAATTATTTATTTATTTATTATTTTGTTTCTTTAGAAAAGGATTAAGTGCACTATTATTTAGAGCTGCAATCTGATGTTGTTACTGTGTGTGTGTGTGTGTGTGTGTGTGTGTGTGTGTTTAGTCAATGGAGGCCTTCCAGAAGAGACTCCAAGAAGCAGAAGAGGCTGCCTTCCCTCAGAGGAGCGAGAGAGGGACGAGAGACTTTAACGGACATGACCATCGGGATGGAGAAAGAGAGGAAAGGAGACACAGAGACAGGGAGCGAGACCAGGGGCGAGACCAGAGGCAAGAGAGGGAGCGAGACTATGGGAGAGAGAGGGAGCGAGACTATGGGAGAGAGAGGGAGCGAGACTATGGGAGAGAGAGGGAGCGAGACTATGGGAGAGAGAGGGAGCGAGACTATGGGAGAGAGAGGGAGCGAGACTATGGGAGAGAGAGGGAGCGAGAGAGAGAGCAGGGCAGAGATAGGGAGCGAGACAGAGAGAGAGATAGAGACTGCGATAGAGAGTGGTATGTAGAGAGAAACAGGGACCAAGAAAGAGACAGGGATAAAGAAAAAGGAAGAGAGCGGGATGGAGAGAGAGATAGCAAGCAGCCGAAGGAGTTCTCTCTCTCCTCCCTCAAAGGAAGCTTCCTCAAACCCTCTGACAGTGATGACCTCATGACCCCAGGGGAGGGCAGGAGGAAACCGGGCATGACTGCCACTGCCTCTTCGTCCAATAAGAAAGCACCAGCCTTCCTGAAACCCAGAGATGAGGATGATGATGAGGATGTTCCAGCATGGAGGAAGAGCAGTGGGGCGAGAGACTCAAAGGAGAAGCAGGAGAGAGAGGGAGTGAGGGAGGAGACGCAACAGCCTGAAAAAATACAGCAGCCGACTGGCGCCGCCCTGGTGGAGGAAAGCAGGTAGGAACACACACAGATTTCACACACACCACAATAGAGAATAGAAGAGAGCAACGAGGGAGGGTAGGTTAGTGAGACTATGGGACGCATCTGTGTGTGCTGGAGTAAGATTAATTACTGTGCCTCATTTTAGGTGGACATGTACACACACACACACACACACACGCAGTGGCAGCCTCTGCAGAGACCATGGTTCTCTTTAGCTGATTGTATTCTGGAAAAGAAGAGCCCCGGTTCTCCTCCATAAGCAAAACAATGGAATATTTTTTTAAAACTAAAATTAGTGAATGCTCCAGTTCTTGAGGTTGAACAGATCATCAAAAAAGAAGTGAACCACACACACACGAACACACACGCTACAGTTTTACTGCTGCTATAGTCTTTAACACTGTTTAATTAAGATATACACAGACTGTATCTTCTGTTCATACGGAATAATATATTGAAACCGCTTTCTCTTTACTGTGTGCACTACGCGGAAGAAATTCCTTTATTCTGATTGAAAATATTTACCTACTCCAAATCAAACTTAACTGGAACTCCTTCTGCGGGGAGGCAAAGCTGATACACACTGAGACACAGCACTCCAGCACAAAAGACCATTGGTTTATAATTATGTGGTAAAAATAATCTGATCCATGACTCTAAAACCAGGTTCCTTTCTGATCACTGAGATTTTGAGGAGATTCAATTAACTTGGTTGAGCTGGTCTGCCAACTTTGTTTAATTTTTTTTTTTTTTTAGAGTATTTGATCTCTAATTATTTATAATTTGTCAGTTTTCCCAATTGAAAAGTGTGCTTTTTGCTTCATAAGGTAAGCGAGGCTAATTCTTTATTAATCCCACAGTATGGAAATATTTCTATCTACCTATCTATCCAGCTACCTGCCCATCTGTGTCAGTATGGAATATGAAGATTTAAAAAAAAAAAAAAAAAAAAAAAAGATTGAAAATCCTGGGCCAATGTATAGTTTTTGGAAAAAAAAAATCAATTATCATGATAGGCCTCCTCACAGCAATTATTTACTTTATTCAACATTACAATCAGAGTTTATTCACATTTTATTAACATTTTGTAACAAAGTCAAACATGAAAAATCATATTTTAAGCATTATTATTACTACTTATTATTATCAATTAATGTTTACTGTTTACTTTCACAGTTCTGAGAGTGAAGAAGATGATGCTGAACAAGAAGTTCAGATGCCGCTTCTTACAGATGAGGAGATGAACAAACTTGGAGCCAAACTGGTCAAAGCTGAGCTGCTGGGGAACACGGTAAGATCATCAGTGCTCACTGTTCTACTGTCACCTCCGTCCTCTGTGTGAGTGAGTGCTGGATTTGGGGTTATGGTGGACATTTAACTTAAATGGTGCAACAGGTGTCAGAAGATGCAGCATTTAAGGTGGAATGGAAAAAATATATAAAATAAAGTCTAATTTCAGCTCTCCATCAATGAGGAATTAAGGCATGGGCACTAATTATTAATTGCTGCACCACCTGCCCCCTAAAGTTAACTAGTTGAGCAGCAGCAGCTAGGTTGCTGAATTTTAGCGCTTCACTGCTATCACGTTTGCCTGGCTCTGGTCCAGCATGAAGGGTTACACTCGAAAACTAGGGGTACTGTTTTCGAAAACTGTTTAAAAGAGAAATGGGATTGGTCCTTGTTATATGTTATATGTTAAAGTGCTTGAATTTTGGACACACACACACTACTGATGTTTAACAGATTGTCGTGAAAATGTTTACTCTTATTGTAAACGATATACCGTGTGCTGTGTCCAGACATGTATTCCCACTGACACTGAACATCCTCATAGAGTCTGCTTATATTACAGATGAATATCTCATAGTGTGTGTGTGTGCGTGTGTGTGTGTGTGTGTGTGTGTAGGCTCTGATGGCTTCTCTGAAGGCTCAGCTGGAAGCTGCGCGGAAAGCGAGAGAGAATCAGGCACAGAAGCCCACTGCTCGCCCACCCACTCAGGTCAGTGTGTGTGTGTGTGTGTGTGTGTTATGACAATTTTTCTTCTAGTCTGTGAATCACTGTAGACTGTTTGTATGGTCAGTGAATCCCTTTAAATGAATAGTATAATTGTGTGGTTTGGTAATCATTCTAAATGTTTTTGTATGTTCAGTAAATCATCCTACAGGATTCATATGGTCTGTGAATCACTCTAGGGAATTTGTATGATATGTGAATCATTCTATAGGATTCATATACTCTGCGAATCACTCTAAATGAATCACATGCTCTGTGAATTGGTCTTTAGGATATATGGTCTGTGAGTCACTGTAGGGAATTTATATGGCCTGAATTTTCTATAGGATTCATGTGGTCCAGAAATCACTCAAAAAGATTTATATGGTCTGTGAATCGCACTACAGAATTTGTCTTATCTGTGAATCACGCTTATAGGATTTATATCCTCTGAATCAATCAAGGAGTTGTTTTGCTTTGAATCATTTTGAATGTCTGCTGTATGAATCAAAAGATTTATATGTTCTATGAATCATGCTAGAGGATTTGTGTGTTGTGTGAATATTTCTATAGGTGAAATAGTCTATGGGATTCATATGATGAATCATTCTACAGGATTTGTCTGGTCTATAGATTTTGAATTTGTGTCATCTGTCATGAAACTTTTCTGCTTTATGAATCTTGAGAATGAGTATTTGTATGGTGTATGAATAGCAATAGAGGATTTGTATGGTCTATAAATCATTATATAGGATTCATATGATTTGTAAATCACTAATGGATTCATATTGTTAATGAATCAATGTAGAGGATTTGTATGGTTTATGAATCACTCTAGAGGATTTGTGTGATCTGTTCTCTCACCTCCTCTCAGGTAACACAGGGGGAAGCGGAGGCAGAGCAGGACCTGGTTTTGTTCAGAACAGACCACTCGGGAAGAGCCTGGCCTGTAAGTGGACCCTCCCAGCATGTGGAACCGAAAGGAGGGAGGCGGAAGAGAAAAGCGGTGAGATAATAGAATATTGAAAATATATGATGATTATCTTTATATAATTATCATACACAAGACCAGAAAGCTTTACAGTGAAAAGTAATAAAACCTTGCTGACTTAGATGTGCAAATGCACACACAAGCTTGTTTAGTATGGAGAGGAATTTTTGCTCTTTATTAAAAAACAATACACAAGAATTTACATTTTCAAAACCAAATGCTGAATTTGTGTCAGAATTGCATATAAACCTCCTTTAAATGCTATCAACTTAACTGCACTGCAGTCCACTGTGTGGTGCTGCAAGTGTTCAAAAGACTTGTTTCTTAGCCCCGCCCCAAGTTCTGTAGTGGGTTCTGGTTGGACAGTGATTACATTTTAATTTGGCACGAATACTGTGCTGCTCCTAGACGAAATTTAATCTTGTGCATTGTGATTTGCTTTTGAACATTAGCTGCACCACACAATGGAACACAGTGCAGTTGAGCTGACTGCATTTTTTTACATTACATTTACAGTACATTACATTTGGCAGATGCTTTTGTCCAAAGCGACTTACAATAGTCAAGTACAATGTAAAATAAGTTTAAAGGTAAAACATCTTTGGATAGGGATAAAAGGAGGTCAAAGGGGAATAATAGGATAGAGGAGTGAAGGAGGGGAAGAAGGAAATGGGGTTAGAAGTAGTTAGTGTGTTAGAGGTGTTAAGAGAGTAAGTGCTCTTTGAAGAGCTCTGTCTTCAGGAGTTTCTTAAAGATAGTGAGAGATTCTCCTGATCTGGTAGTGGAAGGTAGTTTGTTCCACCATTGGGGAACTCTGTATGAGAACAGTCTGGATTGCTTAGTGTGAATGTTTGGCAAAGCGAGGCGACGTTCATTGGAGGAGCGCAGCGGCCGGGAGGTAGCGTAAGCCTTCAGGAGCAGTGCAGGAAGGAAGGAGCCTGTTCTGACATCACCTTGTAGGCGATTGTAAGAGCTTTGAATTTGATGCGAGCATCAACTGGTAGCCAATGGAGCTCAATGAGCAGCGGGGTGACATGTGCCCGTTTTGGCTGGTTGAAGACCAGACGTGCTGCTGCGTTCTGGATCATCTGGAGTGGTTTTACTACACAGGCCGGGAGGCCAGTTAGCAGGGCATTGCAGTAGTCGAGGCGTGAGATGACGACCGCTTGCACCAGGAGTTGGGTGGCCTGTTGCGTCAAGAACGGTCTAATTTTTCGGATGTTATAGAGCGCAAAGCGGCAGGACCGTGCAACTGAGGCCACATGGTGCGTGAAGGAGAGCACCCAGAACACCCAGGTTCCTAGCAACCTTTGTCGGTGAGAGAGAGAGAGAGAGAGTCGATACTTATAGAGAAGTTGTGTTGAAAAGATGGTTTTGCTGGTATAACCAGAAGTTCAGTCTTTGAGAGATTTAATTGAAGGTGATGCTCCTTCATCCATGAGGATATGTCAGAGAGACACTGCGATATCCGTGCAGAGATTGAGTGATCTTCAGGTGAGAACGACAGGTATAGCTGGGTGTCATCAGCAAAGCAATGGTAGGAAAATCCGTGTGAGCGGACAACCTGACCAAGAGAGTTGGTGTATATGGAGAAGAGAAGGGGTCCCAGTACTGAACCTTGGGGAACCCCAGTGGATAAGGAGCGGGCTGAGGACAGCTGTCCTTGCCACGACACCTTGAACGAGCGCCCAGTGAGGTACGATCTGAACCATGACAGCACATTGTCTGCGATCCCCATGTTTGAGAGTATAGTTAGGAGGAAGTCATGGTTGACTGTGTCAAATGCTGGGAGAGGAAGCCAGAGACCTGATTTAGAACTGCTCTTTCTAGTGTTTTAGAGAGAAAGGGTAGCAGTGAGACCGGTCTGTAGTTGTCAACCTGGGCGGGGTTGAGAGAAGGCTTTTTAAGCAGTGGTGTCACATGTGCTTGTTTGAAAGCAGTCGGGAAAACACCAGAAGTTAAAGAGGCATTGATCGTGTGAGTGATAGCCAGAATGATTGCAGGTGCGATAGTTTGCAGTAGGTTTGAGGAAGGAATTGGGTCAGGCGGACACGTAGTAGGACGGCTACGTGTTAGGAGAGCCAGTGTCTTGTTCTCAATGAGAGGAGTGAACGAGGAGAAAGCAACGCCTTCGGTGGAGGGACACCGGACAGTAGAGGATGTAGTGGGACTGCTACATTGTGCATCAGTAAACTGGTTGCTGATGGCTGCCACTTTGCCAGTAAAGAATGAGGCAAGTGTTTCAGCCGTAAGGCATGTAGCCGGAGGAGGAGGCGGAGGGTTGAGTAGTGATTTAAATGTAGCAAATAGTTTCCGGGAGTCTGTGAGAGAGCAGAATTTATTGTGATAAAATTCAGCTTTAGCAGTAGTGAGGTTGGCTGAAAAAGAAGCCAGGAGCAGTTGGTAATTTTTTAGGTCTGCTTGTTTTTTGTTTTTTTGCCATTTTCTTTCGGCAGCTCGGAGTTTGGAGCGTAGTTCCCTGAGTGTGTCATTTTTAAGCCATGGCTGCGGTTTGTTTGAGCTAATGACTCGAGATGTAAGAGGACAGAGGTTGTCCAAACAGGAGCTTAGTGTGGAGCAGAGAGTGTCAGTGGCATCATTTACATTGAGTGATGAAAATGAGCCTGGTGGAGGCATATTGTCAGTCACCAGCGAGGAGTACTGGTCTGCTGAGAGATCTCGAAGATTTCGGCGGAACGAGACCGTAGTAGGAGTAGCTGTGGGTTTATTTGAAATATGAACATTGAGTTTCATAAAGTAATGATCTGAGACGTGCAAAGGAGTGACAGTTAGAGAGTCGGTGTCACAGTTACGAGTGAAGATCAGGTCTAGATGTTTGCCAGCTTTATGTGTTGGAGGGCTGGGGACCTGCTCCAGTTCGAAAGACTGCATGAGGGATAGGAAGTCTGTGAAGCTGGTACTGTCATGGTGGATGTTCATATCCCCTAGAATGAGCATGGGACAATCTTGCTCAGGGATAGAAGACAGTAGCATGTCAAGTTCATGCGTGAATTCGCCCATTTGTCCAGGAGGACGATAGAGAACAATAATGGCAAGTCTCGTCCAGAGAGACGAGAAGTGTGGTAGAAGGAATAATAATTGGAAAGAGCCGCCGGAGTAGCAGTATTTTCAGGTTTGATCCAAGTTTCAGTCAGTGCCAGCAGTTGCAATGACTGATGATTCGCATAAGAGGCGATAAAGTCTGCTTTATTAACAGCCGACTGGCAGTTCCATAGCCCAACAGAGAATGAGGTAGTAGTGGGCGTGGTTTGTTTTAGTGGACGCAGGTTAGTATGATCCTGGCGCCTGTTTGTGTTTTTACACCTTCTGTGCGTGCTGGAAATAACTGAGATGTGTTGGGAGCACATTTTAGGAGGCAGTAGGACGGGCTGCCTTGTCGGTGGCCTTGCTCGGTGGACTCGCGCAGGTAGACTCGCAGGTCTTTACCCGCGTTGGTCTTCACACGAGAGGGTCTTCACACAACAGCTGACGCCTCGGCGAGTGTGAGTGACGAAATAGGATTCTAGATTGCGCACAGCTGCGGGCGATATAGGAAATCAGCGCCACCAGACTGTCGTTTAAAGGGATAGTTCGGGATTTTTGACATGAATCTGTATGGCATCAACATGACCAGTGTCGTGCATTCTCACTGACTTACCCCCGACCATGTCCGCTGAGCGGAGTTCTTGTCCAGTATTGTCCGAGCCGAAAGTAGTCCGGCATGTTTGCTGGGGTCACGAAACGAAAGCGTTTTTCTTCCCAAAACAGTACGAGTGCAAAAGAGTGATTTATTTGCATAACAAAAAACGGTGTCTGCAAAAGTCACGCCTCATTATCACTGGGGCACTACTTTCATTTTGGATCAGTGCGCGCGATTGCGCAACCTGGCAGCTAGCCTACGGTTTCGATTTCACTGTTTACTGTTCGTGAACATGTCGGACTACGAGAGCGACGAGGAATATATTGATTTCCGCTCAGAGCCAAGGGGGTATCTTTATGAGCCTGAGTATACTGAGGAGGAACTTGCCCAAATCGAATTGGATCGTGCAGAAAGAGAGAGGGTGGACAGAGAAATGATTGAGACCGAAGCTGGAGCCGCTGCTGCTGCTGCTGCGATACCAAGGGTGGCCGACAAATCCTGGTGCACTTGTTTGAAGTGCGAACTAATGCCGACAGAGGTGGAATGTTACTGCTGCCACGAGTGGGATTTAGTTATGCCCGAGATACAGAACCTGTCAATTGATGAGGACGTCGGCGGGCCAGCTGCTGCCTGCATCACAAACAACAGCGGGCATGGAGAAACATAGTCATCCTCGCTGAAGTGCGCACCGCAAACACGAAGCTTCTTCATTTTCACCACTTTGGTGTCCACATGGAAGCCCATTGCAAGTATCCAAAGTTGCCTGAGAGCAATGTCAGTCACGGGGATACGATGGAAACTGTGCGGAGAATCAGCCACATCTTTGTTGCTACAGCCTGGATAATCACAAGTCCGCACCATTTTAACACACACACATACAAATGTATAAATCTGTGTTCAAGAAGCTTATAAAAGCCGATAAACTTCTCTCTAAAGCTTGCTCTTTGCGTTGCTGGTTGAAGCTGAGCGCAGCCAATGATCTGAAAGACTAGTGCGCTGCTCGCAGTTAGAATGACATGCGCACTGATCCAAAATGAAAGTAGTGCCCCAGTGATAATGAGGCGTGACTTTTGCAGACACCGTTTTTTGTTATGCAAATAAATCACTCTTTTGCACTCGTACTGTTTTGGGAAGAAAAACGCTTTCGTTTCGTGACCCCAGCAAACATGCCGGACTACTTTCGGCTCGGACAATACTGGACAAGAACTCCGCTCAGCGGACATGGTCGGGGGTAAGTCAGTGAGAATGCACGACACTGGTCATGTTGATGCCATACAGATTCATGTCAAAAATCCCGAACTATCCCTTTAAAGCCGTGAGTAACGCCCCCGAGGCCCGCAAACAGAGAAAGTGTGAAAGAGGGGGTTTGCCACGCCCCGCTCAAGTGAGAATCGCCCAACCTTGTCCGAAAAAGCGCGTTTGCTGTTTTTTTAGGGAGGTTTATATGCAATTCTGACACAAAATCAGCTTTTGGTTTTGAATGTAAATGTAAATAATTGTATATTGTTTCTCAATAAATAGATCAAGTGCAGTGAAATGTAATGTAAAAGTAGTTTTGCATTTAATTTAGGCACATATTCTACATGTTAGTGTGGAAAAGCAATGCATCTTGTGGATTGCATTTCCATTTTTCCATAGTAGTTTTTGCTTTTCAATTTGGCACTAATTCCTCTCTATAGTTTAGTCTCTGTAGAAATCCATTGTCAGTAGAATCAAGCTCTCTGGGGCAATTAAACGTAACTTTTTGGCCAAAATCTTAGGCATAGCCTAAAGTAGTGTAGAGCACCCCCAACATTGAGCTGTGTAGCTGTGTTCTCTGGAATGCTCTTGTAGCTGCATGCAATCAAATCCTTACAACTGTGCTCCAAAGCATAGTAGAAAGCTGTTCTGTAAAACACAGTATATCACATGAAGAACAAGACAAGAGCAAGAGTGTCTGAGCTGATTTTGAGAGTGGTTCAGTGTCTCAGTGTTTTGTCTTCACTGCTTTATTATGGATATTAAGTGCCGGGTGAAACCCCCTCTCTCTGATTGGCTCTTTGTGTGTGAAGGGTTTCTTCCAGTGTTTCCCCTCAGCAGCTTTTTCATATGATAAACCAGCTGCCAACCACAAGTGTAATTAAACACCACTTACTCTGTTAACTCCTGATAACCTGTGTGTGTGTGTGTGTGTGTGTGTGCGCAGATCGAGACGCATGTTGCTGGCGAGCGTGTGCGGTACTTTGATGATGATGACGGTATGGATTTGAGGGAGATGGTGCGGCGAGAGAAGATGAGTACAGCAGAAGATCAAAACGCTCTCTACTCACGCATGGCAGCTAAGGTGAGTTTTACTGTGCCAATCTGGCAACCCTGTTTTCTTTTCCTATCCTAAATTTGTGATGCACTAGGTTCCCTGTTTCAGTTTCTATTGAAAATGAATGTATTTTAGTAGAATGTAAATATATTAAAGAAGTTTAGTTGGACGTTTGTCTGGAGTTCTCTTGAATCACTCCATGGATCATCTTCATACTAGGTTACATACGTCTGCTGTGTTCTTGCTGAAGTGTGAGGTGTGACGTGTGCAGGTGTGATGCATTGTGTTAACCAATAGGAAGTCAGAATGGTATATGTTTATACTTCTCATCCAACCACAATCAGATTCACTCTATCTGGATGGAGAGATTTATTTGGATAGAAGTTTTATTGAACGATGAAAAGCCAGAATAAAGAAATGGTAAAATGAAATGCAATGAGGCTATTTTTTTATATGTAATGAGTAGACAGTCTCTTTGTTTTCACATCTGGCTAGCGGAAATACTGGTAACACTAATCTTGCGACACAATATAAATATGATACAGTGCTTTAAAAGAAGAAATCTGGCCTGAAATGGACTCAGGGTTTAGTGAAACATGATAACAAGTACAAATTTTGTAGAATAGTCACGTTTCTCCTTTAACATTTTAGACAGGAACAAATCAGATATTTTGTAACCCTTTATCTGGCAACCTCCTATCATCATTTTCTTAGTGTTTCTCTCCCCTCACACCTTTACAGAGTAGATTTCATTAACCCCAATCTGGCATCCCCGTGCACCATGTATAATGTTCCAACTACTCAAACATATGCAGGGTGGATATCACTAATCCCAATCTGGCAACCCAGCCTTACTTCAGCAGCTACAAATTCTACTGCAGACTTTATGTGACATCCAATATTTATTATGTATAACTAGATCAATAAATAGGTATTAAAATCTGGCAAAACTGTTCTCTGTGTTTCTCAAGAGACTTCTCACAGTTGGCAACATAAGGTGTGACTTGGCCAAATCTGGCAACCTAAACACATTTCAGCTAATCACAAGTGTATTGCAGAACGTTTTTTACTCGGATACATTCACTCACTAATCCTCCTTCATTCCTACACACATACATCACTAATCTCTCCCTACCCATCTCTCTCTCCCTCTCTCTCTTAGACAGGCTAAACATAACAGATGGTGAACATGAGCCCTTATCATCTTTCTCTCTCTCTCTCTTTCTCTCTCTCTCCCTCTCTCTTTGCCCCCCCTCCATCCCCCCTGTCTGTGCTGGGAGGAAGGCGGGGGGCTGGATCAGTGTAGTATGGTGGCTGAAACAGTATTAATAAACTTACAAAGACGTCATGGTTTCCATGGTGATTGGAAATGAAAGTGACAAGCGCTGCACATTTTAGCTTTGTCATTTCTCTCTCTCTTTTTATCTCACGTTTCATCTCTTCTTTTATCTCTCTTTTTAATCTCTCTCTCCTTTCTTTCTTTTTATCTCTCTCCCATGTCTGTGTTTTAATTATGTTGCTTATTATTGGGACGCGCACACACACACACACACACACACACACACACTCTCTCCCTCTCTCTCTTTTCGACATACCGTCTCTATCAACTGTCCATCAAACAAATCAGGGATGGGAAGCTGCAGCTTTCACAGAGCTTGTTGCCTCAGAGACTATCCTTGTCAGGTGTCCTCATCCTTATTTTACTTACCTACACACACACACACACACACACACATTTTTTACTTATTGAACTGTCCACATGTAGTGTTCACACTGGCTTCAGGTGATGCAGATTCTAATCTGGATTAGAATATCTAGATTAAATTAATGGTGACTCTAACTGTGCTCCATTAGATGAGGACTGGCAAGTTTTCTAACTGACCTTGATTTATTATGCTGTATTCTCTTCACACGTGTTCATAACTTATTGCTTTTGGTGATTCATAACAATGTTGCTCAAATTAGTGACAGTGTACACACAGTAGTAAAGGTTTAGTGTTTGTTAAAACCCTGAAGTGGTTGTGGTGTGGGTATATTGGCTGTAGAGACTGCAGGGTGTAGTGATGGTTTAATGACTGTAGGGGTAGTATAATGACTTTAGGGGTGGTGTAATGAAAATATTGTGACTGTGGCGATAGTGTAGTGAAAGTATAGTGACTGTAGTGGTAGAGTACCAGGAGTATTGTGACTGTAGTGACAGTAGGAGTGGTATAATGGCAGTATAGTGACTGAAGTAGTAATGTAGTGAAAGTTTAGGGTGGTACAGTGAGAGCAAGAGGGGTGTAATGACAAGACTGTGACTTTAGAGACTGTAGGGTATAGAGATTGTTTAGTGACCGTCGGGGTGGTGTAATGACAATATAGGGATAGTAGTGGTATAGTAGTGGTACTATTGTGTAGCCACAGTATTGTGTTGAAAGTAGTGATTTAGGGTGGTGTAGTGAGAGCATAGTGACTTTAGTGACTGTAGAGGTTGTGTAATGGTAGTATAGTGACTGAAATAGAAGCGTAGTGACAGTGTAGGTGGTGTAGTGAGAGTGTAGTGACTAGGTGTGGTGTAGTGACAAGATAGTGACTGTAGGGTGTAGCGTTGGTGTAATGACTGTGACGGCGTAGTGACTATAGTGGAGGAGCAGCGGCAGTATAGTGTCTGTAGTGACTGTAGACGTTGTGTAATGGCAGTATAGCGACTAACGTGACTAGTAATAGCAGGGTTGTGTATTTAATACCATTATTGTAGTGATTGTGTAGTGAGAGTACAGTAACTGTAGGGATGTGCTAGTGACAAGACAGCATCTAATGTAGTAACATTGTGGGTAGTGTAGTGACATTTGGGTAGTGTGAGAGTGTGGTGACTAGTAATAGCAGGGGTGGTGTATTTAATACAGTTAATAGTTAGTAGGTATGCTGTAATGAAAGTATAGTGACTATAGCGGTGGTGTATTGACAAGACAGTGACCGTATACATTGTAGGGTGTAGTGATGGGGTAATGATGTTAGGGGTGGTGTAATAACAATATAGTGACTGTAGGGGTGAAGTAGCGGGCGTATAGTGTCTAATGTAGTAATGTAGTGACATTGTGTGTGGTGTTGTGAGAGTAGTGTCTAGTGATAACAGGGGTAGTGTGTTTAATACAGTGATTGAAGGGATGGTGTAGCAAGAGTATAGTGACTGTAGTGGTGACGTAGTGACAATGACAGTGACTGTAAAGACTGTAGGGGTGGTCTAGTGATGTTAGGGGTGGGGTAATGACAATAGTATAGTGACTGTAGTGCCTCTAATGACTGTAGGTGTATCATTACAACATAATGTTGGAATAACTCTGGGGTAATATTGTGACTGGGGATGCTATGGTGACTGTAGGTGTTGTGTAGTGATTATGTAGTGATTTAAAGGGTTAAGTAGTGTAAGTCCTGTTGTGACTAGGCCTTTTTTGTCCATCCTAAAAATGCACCATTATAGCAAGTCAGTGTATTCTCTCTCTCTCTCTGTGCAGATGATGGGGAAGCAGGATGGTGACAACTACACACTGGACGACATGTTTGTGTCAAGTGCTGCTCAGAAGGAGCGGGCAGGGCTGGATGAAGATCGTCAGCGCAGCAGGGCGAAGGAGGAGGCGCGCAGACTTGCTGGACGTCTGGAGAAATGCCCCTACTGCTTCACCAGCCCGGAGCTGCCTAAACACCTCATCATCGCTATAGGATCGAAGGTACACACTTCGAGAGCCTTCATTGATTGGATATAGTATATTAAATTAGTGTCCAGCCCAGAGTTTTAATCACATTCCCAACACTGAGAGGAGTACGTGTCTAAGTGTCTGCTCTGTCATCAGGAGATCGTACAGTAGGTCCAATCCCAAATGATGCCACAGCCATCCTTCAGTGACATGGAGTCCCAGAGAGCATACATACACATACACTTTTCTTTTTCTCCTTCTGTGTGTTTAGGTGTATCTGAGTATGCCGAACTGTGTGTCTCTGACAGAGGGTCACTGTGTGATCGCCCCACTGCAGCACCACTGCTGCTCTACTGGGCTGGACGAGGATGTGTGGAGCGAAATGCAGGTACATATATATATATATATATATATATATATATATATATATATATATATATATATATATATATATATATATATACACACACACTCCATCATAATAATATTTGTAGTAAAAGTCTCTGTTATTTGGAAGGGATAGATCATATAGGACAGGAAACCTGAAATGGCATTTATTATTATCCTTTACGCTTCACATAACAAATAAATATAAATGACAATATAAATCCAGCAATCACATGGGGTCTGCGTACGTACAAAAACATTGCGTAGGCCACATTTCATCTCACCCTCAGATGCACTAAATGTGATTTGAATGTGAGTGTTCATTTCAGTTTCATTTCATACATGCGTTTTTAGTGTGTTTTAGTAACACTTAAGGGCGATGCATTGAAATTGCAAACAAGAAATGATTGTTTTGTGCATACAGAAGTTTTCAGATCTGAGGCCCCTGCCCTTTTCTGATTGGATGGACTTATTGTGTTGGACGTGTTCATTTGCATATAGTTCTCTCGATTTAACATTAGCTCGGCTGTGTTTGAAGAAACTGATTTTTCCCAATGAAAATGAATGGGATTTATTGCGGAGCAGTATAAATGCAACCTAATCCAGCACTGTATCTTCACTCAGAGCTCACGTCTCCATACACTGACTGTATAACAGGACTTCTCCAGCTTCCCTCAGTGGCTGTGTCTGCTGTTTACCTGTTGTTTGTGGTGTTATTGTGTTGCAGGTGTTCCGCCGGGCACTAGTGCGAGTGTTCGAGGCTCAGGATCTGGACTGTGTGTTTTTAGAGACGCACATGAATCCAAAAAGGCGCCTGCACCTGCTGTACGAGTGTGTTCCACTGCCACGAGAACTGGGAGACATGGCACCTGTTTATTTTAAGGTCTGTTTCTTTGAGCCTTTTTTGACTAGCACCTGGGTGTGCTTTCTCCGCTGGTTTGTTATGTTGGGTCTGTGAAAGCTGCTTTTAAACCTGCAACTGTGGTTAATTTTGTAATATGATGCTTGAACTTAGAGTGTTGCTTCCTTTTTCATCTGTAGATATAATAATATCTAATGCCTAATAAACCCACACTGTGACAGGACTGGAGCGAGGGTATTGTAATAACCTCAGCTTTGTAGAGTGAGTGCGGATACTGACAATAGTCAGTCCTGCTGGAAAATGAAATCCGCATCTCTATAAAAGTTGTCAGCAGAGGGAAGCATTAGGTGCTGTAAGATTTTCAGGGAAAACACTGCACTGACTTTGAATTTGATATAACACAGTGGACCAACACCAGCAGATGGCATGTCTCTCCAAACCGTCACTGATCATCAGTAAATTTTGGATGTCATTTGGAAATCAAGGGAGCAGAGTCTGGAGGAAGAGTGGAGAAGCACACAGTACAAACTGCTTGAGGTCTAGTGTGAAGTTTTTATAATCAGTGATGGTTTGGAGAGACATATCCAATACAAATCCTACGATCCTATACATAGAAAGTGACTTTGTGGAATTGTGCTATTGGGAAAAGTTTCGGGAAAGTTCTTACATGTGAAAGCAAGGCAGCGATAATGAGCCCAGTCTTGGATGTGGATTAATTTATTCTTATTTACACACATCAGTACTACAAATAAGCATAAATGTGTTTAATATTATTGTGTATATATATGTGTTTGTTTACAGAAAGCTCTATTGGAAGCTGATGAGGAGTGGGCGATGAATAAGAAAGTGGTGGACTTGTCCTCCAAAAACATCAGACAGTCTGTGAGAGCTCTTTCTTTTTCTATAATTTTTTCTACCTTTTCTTTAGTTCTATCTGGTTTTTTTTTCTCGTCTGACAGTCTCTTCTCTCTCTCTCTCTCTGTGCAGGTTCCTCGTGGTTTGCCATATTTCTCAGTAGATTTTGGTCTGCAGGGAGGATTCGCCCACGTCATTGAGAATGAGCAGAAGTTTCCTCACTACTTTGGGAAGGTCTGTCTCACGCATGCACGCACAAACCATTATATACATACAAGGACTGCACAATATATAGTTTAAGCATAGTCACTGCAATGGGCACATTGTGCAATGTCATCTAGAGTACCAGTCAAAAGTTTGGACACCTTCTCATTCAGTGTTTTTCTGTATTTATTTATTTTATAAATTGTAGATTAATATTAGAAAGGGACACATATAGAATTACATAGTAAACAGTAAAAGTGTTTATCATCCACAATCCCCTGATCTAACCCTTATCAACTGAGATGTTGATTTGAGGTGATTGGGGATTAGCTGGAGCTTCACAGCATGAAGGAAAAGCAGCAACTATTGTTCAGCATCTCAGAAACTCCTTCAAGACGCTGAGAAAACTATTCCAGGTGACTCTCCCTCATGAAGACACTGAGATTAAAAAAACTGGAGTGTGCAGATCTGTCTTCAAAGATAAATGTGCTACTTAGAAAAATCAAATGTATAAAACAAATCCTGGTTTAACACTTTTTTTGTTTACAGAGCTTTAATATAGTCTTCCATATTAAATTTACAATGTAAAAAATTATAAAAAAACATTGAAGGAGAAGAGCTGTGCCCAAACTATTGCAATAAATGCAAAAATTTGGTCAATAAATGATGCACCTTGCAACAACCTTCTGTTGATGCAAAATGAAATTCCCACTGTTCCAATATTTTGCAGTGATCCGAACAATATAGTTTGTGTCTGATCAATAGAATGCATAATTAAAGAAAGATCTGGTGTATATATTGAAAAATAACAAAATTATTATTATTTTATTTTTTATTTTTTACATACATTAAATCCCTACATACACAGTATGTCTGACTGCTGCGTTATCCTGCAGGAGATTCTGGGTGGAATGTTGGACCTGGAGCCTCGGCGCTGGAGAAAACCAATCCGAGAGAACTTTGATGATCAGAGGAAGAAGGTCCTGGAGTTCTCTCAGTGGTGGAAACCATTTGACTGCACCAAGACTGACAACTAGATGCTTCCCACCAACTGTGCTTGGTTCAGTTAAAGTTAAATCACACCATTACTCTCGAGTTATATTGTTTTACAGAGATCCTCCTGTTGCCATGTGCTGATGTAATGTGATAAAATGATTTTATAATTAAAGTGTTCTTATAGCTCCTAAATTATTGTTCTTTTGCATCTTCATTTTAAACACCTCACAGTGTTATTGTTGTTATGCAGGGTCACTGTTTAAATCAAATATATATATATTTATTGCTTTTAACAACTGATGATATCGCAAAGCAGCTTTACAGAAATGTAAATGTAGGACAGAGAATCAGACAAAACATTAAACATACAATACAGAACCTCCAGTGAGCAACAGAGGCAAGGAAAAACTCAATCAGAGCTGGAGGAGGAACCAAGACTCACATGTACCTTGTATAGTAACACACACTATTAAGGCTAATATACTAATGCATCTAAAAATAGAATATCATTGAAAAATTACTTAATTTCATTAATTCAGTTCAAAATGTGAAACCTATATATTGTATAGATTTGACTTTACTTGATTTTGCCAATGAAAACCCAAAGTGTCTCAGAAAATTTTAATAATATATAAGACCAATTCGTACTTTTGGCATAGTGGGCAGCGTGCCAAGTCCTGCTGGAAAGTGAAATCTCTATAGAAGTTGTCAGCAGAGGGAAGCATGAAGTGCTGTAAGATTTTTCAGGAAAACAGTGCACTGACTTTGGACTTGATATAACACAGTGGAGCAACACCAGCAGATGACCTGTCTCTCTAAACCATCACTAATTGTGGAAACTTCCCACTAGACCTCAAGCAGTTTGGACTGTGTGTCTCTCCACTCTTCCTCCAGACTCTGGTCCCTTGATTTCCAAACAAAATGCTGCATTTACTGATGGTTGATGATTGGTTTGGGTGATGAGTCAGGGTGATTGTAAAGGTCAGAGTAAACAGGTGGTGGAGTATCATTAATTAGCATGTGCACACACAGACATCATGATGTATGGATTTATTGACTGTGCTGTTCCTTAAGCCGCACACACACAGCCAAGTATTATGAAGGTGATTGATTCATGATATCAGCATCCTTTGTAAGATACAATTCTGCCTGACACACACACATACATGCACACGCTCACTCATACCACACCTACGAATGCACAAAGGTGGTGTCATGGCTCACTGGCCAGTTTATTGGAAATACCTACCTTGTCTCTAGCTGTGCATGTAAAGCAATAAGAGAAAGGTTTCTGAAAAAGTAGCCAGTGAGTGTTTATCTGCACAGACAGAGTAGTCTGTTCATATGGTTGTGTGTGTGTGTGTGTGTGTGTGTGTACAGTGAGGCTGGGAGAAAGTGGGTCAGCATCAGGAGCAGAGAGATGCAAGGGGAGGAGGGGAGGTGATGAAGAAAAAAATGACCTAAAGGCAACACACACACACACACACCCTACACACTGCTAACATGACCTGACTATCAACTCTGACTATCCCCATGTTTTTCCTCTATTTTCAGCATATACAGTCTCGGTGCAGGGTTTTTGTCAAATGCTGTCAAAGCATTAATAATAGCCTATATATAGCCTTCCTCTTTTATTACAGAGAAGTGCATCCCTGCCCTTTGTCATACAACAGTTTAGCTCCACCCATTCAGCCTACAGCTGTTTAGCCCCACCTATTTAGTCTACAGCAGTTTAGCTCCACCCATTCAGCCTACAGCAATTTTGCTCCACCCATTCAGCCTGCAGCAGTTTAGCCCCACCCATTCAGCCTACTGCAGTTTAGCTCCACCCATTCAGCCTACAACAGTTTAGCCCCACCCATTCAGCCTGCAGCAGTTTAGCTCCACCCATTCAGCCTGCAGCAGTTTAGCCCCACCCATTCAGCCTACAGCAGTTTAGCTCCACCCATTCAGCCTACAGCAATTTCGCTCCACCCATTCAGCCTATAGCAGTTTAGCTCCACCCATTCAGCCTACAGCAATTTCGCTCCACCCATTCAGCCTACAGCAGTTTAGCTCCACCCATTCAGCCTACAGCAGTTTAGCTCCACTTATTCAGCCTACAGCAGTTTAGCTCCACCCATTCAACCTACAGCAGTTTAGCTCCACCCATTCAACCTACAGCAGTTTAGCTCCACCCATTCAACCTACAGCAGTTTAGCTCCACCCATTCAGCTTACTGCAGTTTAGCTCCACTCATTCAGCCTACAGCAGTTTAGCTCCACCCATTCATCCTACAGCAGTTTAGCTTCATCCATTCAGCCTGAGAAACGTCTCACACTGACTGACCTTCTTTCTCTCACTTTGACTTTCAGTCTCTCTCTCAGTCTTTACACGAACTTTATCTCTATATCTATATCTATTCCTCCCTTTCTTTCAGTCTTTCTCTATTCCTCTTAAGGTCTCCCTCTGTATCTCTCTCTATTTCGTTCTCTCTTTTTCTCAGTCTCAGTCTCTCTCTGAGTCTCCCTCTGTATATCTCTCTCTCCTTTTCTTTCTTTCTCTTTGTTTGTCTCTCTCTCAGACTCAGTCTCTTTATTTTCTGTCTGTCTCCCTCTGTATCTATAGCTCTCTCCATTTCTCTCTCTCCATTTCTCTCTCTCTCTCTCTCTCTCTTTCTTTAGGAGTGGGAGGGGTCAGTATCTCGCGCTGCTGCTGATGCTGCTGTAGGGAACCTCGCGCCGCTTTTCTCTCTCTCTCTGATCCTCGTGCGTGCGTGTGGATGAAAGCCCGCGCGCGCGTCCGTGATGCGGGACCGGCCAGTGCGCGAGCCACGACATAACACAACGACGGACCGCGCGCGCAAGACCCCGGAGCCGCCGCGTGCGTTGCGTTGCGTGAGATGAGCGCGTGACCCCCGCAGCATGTCCACGCGGAAGGTCTCGTCCGAGTCGTTTAGCTCCGCGAGCTCGGAGTGCGTGGAGAGCCCTGAGCGCGCGGACTGGCCGGACTGCCCGCTCGCGCTCTGGAACGGACGCAGCCCTGTGCGCGCGGCGCCCCGGCGCAGGAGGCGCGTGAACCTGGACTCACTGGGGGAGAGTCTGAGGAGACTGACATCACCCACGGTAACGCACGAGCGAGTCTGTCAGTGTGCGTGTGTGTGCTTGTGTGGAAATGTGTGTTTGTGTGTGGAAATGTGTGCGTGTCATTGTGTTTGTGTGTGGAAATGTGTGTATGTGTCAGTGTGTTTGTGTGTGGAAATGTGTGTGTCTTTGTCTGTGTGTGGAATGTGTGTGTGTGTGTGTGTATGTGAAAATGTGCGCATGTGTGTCAGTGTGTTCGAACCTTTGTGTGCGTGCTAGAGTCTGGGCGTGTGTGTTTAAACCTATGTCTGTGTGTGTCTGTGAGTGTGTGTGTATGGCATCTCCGTGCTCCCTGTGTAGTGTACACTACATGTCATACAAGTCCACAGTCTGCAGCTTTCAAGTGTGCAGATGAAGTCGGGTTGTGTCCCAATCCTCCTGTCTCGCCTCCTCTACACTCCGCTGTCTTAGAGGAAGACTGGATTCAGCTCTGCAGTGGAGCACTCTGTCTGACATTCGAAGTGTGAATGTTTATGTTGTAGAATGAGTGTGTTCATGAGAGACAAACAGTACAGGAGATAAGTGTGTGTGTGTTTGTGAGTTTTATGCACTGTGTATATATGCTAGGTATGTGTGTGTGTGGGGGGGGTGTAGAGTAGTGTGACAAGTGTAGAAGGGTTTAGAGTAGTGTACGAAGTGTAGGGGACTGTAGAGCATTGTGAGGAGTTTAGAGTAGTGTAAGGAGTGTAGGGGAGTGTAGAGTATTGTAATGAGTGTAGACAAGTGTAGAGTAGTATAAGGAGTGTAGGGGAGAAGTGTAGAAGAGTTTAGAGTAATGTAAGGAATGTAGGGGAATATAGAGTATTGTGAGGAGTGTAGAGTAGTGTGCAAAGTGTAAAAGAGTTTAAAGTAATGTAAGGATAGGGGAGTACTGTGAGGAGTGTAGAGTAGTGTGAGAAGTGTAGAAGAGTTTATAGTAATGTAAGGAATATAGGAGAGTTTAGAGTAGTTCAGATGAGTGAAGAAGAGTGTAGAGTAGGGTGAGGAGTGCACAGTAGGGGGAAGAGTGTAAAGGAGTGCACATTAATGTGAGGTGTGGAAAAAGTTTAAAGCAGTGTACAGAAGTGTAGATTAGTGTGAGGAGTGTAGAGGGGAGTGTACAGTAGAGTAGATGAGTGTTGATTAGTGTTGAGGAGTGTAAGGAGTTTTCAATAGTGTAAATGAGTGTCATTTAGTGTGGAGGAGTGTGAGGAGTTTTCAATAGTGTAAATTAGTGTGAAGGAGTGTGAGGACTTTTCAGTAGTTTAAATAAGTGGTGATTAGTGTTGAGGACTGTGAGGAGTATTCGGTAGTGTAGAATTACCGGTAGTGTTGATTTGTGTCGAGGAGTGTAGAAAGTGTAGCTGAGAATAAAGAGTATTAGTGAAAAGAGTACAGAAGAGTGAATTCTGAAAAGCAGATGAGTGTACAGTAGTGTGGGTAGTTTAAACGATTGTAAAAACTAGATGAGTATATAGATAAATATGAAATGTAGTGTTAGAAATGTAGAGAAGAGTGAATTCTGAAAAGCAGTTGTGTGTGCAGTAGTGTAGAGGAGTTTATAGAAATATCACTAGTGAGGATTGTGAGCACTATATATATGACTAGTGAGGATTGTGAAGAGTGCAGTGTAGTGAGAAGTGTATAGTAGTGTGAAGAGTGCAGTGTAGTGAGAAGTGTATAGTAGTGTGAGGAGTGTAGTGTAGTCAAAAGTGTATAGTAGTGCGAGGAGTGCAGTATAGTGAGAAGTGTATAGTAGTGTGAGGAGTGTAGTGTAGTCAGAAGTGTATAGTAGTGTGAGGAGTGAAATGTAGTGAGAAGTGTATAGTAGTGTGAGGAGTGTAGTGTAGTCAGAAGTGTATAGTAGTGCGAGGAGTGCAGTATAGTGAGAAGTGTATAGTAGTGTGAGGAGTGTAGTGTAGTCAGAAGTGTATAGTAGTGTGAGGAGTGAAATGTAGTGAGAAGTGTATAGTAGTGTGAGGAGTGCAGTATAGTGAGAAGTGTATAGTAGTGTGAGGAGTGAAATGTAGTGAGAAGTGTATACTAGTGTGAGGAGTGCAGTATAGTGAGAAGTGTATAGGAGTGTGAGTGAAGTGTAGGGAAGATGAGTACTGTTACCCCTGGCCAATTAAACAAATCGTGTACATAACCGTAGAGATGAGCGTATTAGAGTGGAATTGAAGCAGCTTTATAAGGCTAAATGTGTTATATGAGGGTTCCATAGTAAAGGTGATGGATACTCTTATAATTGTTCTATGAGGGTTCTTTAGTTAAGGTGGTGGTTCTGAACTTTTAATAGTGTTCTTTAGTGTATGAGTGTGTTATGTTAGTGTATTTGCTGCAGACTGGTGTGGTGGTCTGTGGAGGAATATGGGCTGATTTATACATCACCTGCATGCATTGCTGTGTGTTTGTGTGTGTGTGTGTGTGTGTGTGTGTGTGTGTGTGTGTGTGAGAGAGAGAGAATGTGTATGTGTATGTGTGAGTGTGTGTGTGTGTGTGTGTGTCTGTGTGTGAATGTGGATGTGGATCTCTCTCTCTTCTGACCTCTACCATCTCACTAGATGCTCTCTAACCAACCATGAAACACACTGCAGCCTGGCCCGCCGGCCACACACACACACACACACACACACACAGTTTTATATAATTTTTATGAGTCAGCGCCTCTGTCTGTGTCCGTCTGTCTGTTTGTGAGCTTATCTCTGCTTATCCTTCAAAACACACTGCCTGCATGTTAAATCTGCACCATGTGTTCCTGTGTATGTGTGCCTGTGCCTGTGCCTGTGTGTGTGTGTGCCTGTGTGTGTGTGAGTGAGAAAGAGAGGAAGACTAAGAATGTTTCTGCATTAAATCAGAGTTTGACCTTTCCATGCACTCAGTGTTTATGTGTGTTCTGGTTTTTGAGCGTGTGTACGTGCATATGTCAGTGTGTGTGTGCATGAGTGCAAAGAGACATGTAGAACTGCTCCTACATGCTGTAAAAGTCAAGTCCTCCCATTTTCTGTACTAATCTGACTCATTTGATTCATTGAGCGTTTCCAACAAATCAGCGCTGGAATTTCCAAAAGCATCTTAGCACACAATAATTCTTCAAGGGGCGAGCAAGCATCACACTGAACACTCTCTCTACCAGTTACGATGATGGCAACACCAACATACTTCTACAGAAAAATTGTTTTGCTTAAATCTTAGAGAAAAGGCATTAGACAAAAATGAGACACAAGATACTTCTGAGGTTACAGGAGTTAAAACACAAGAGAGTTTGATTTTAAATGCATTTAAGAAACGGGAAGATGTATTTGTGGCAGACCAAACCCAGGTGTCAAACCCTTAACATGGTCATCAATGGTCCAGTGCTCTAATTACTGAGCCACTGCTTTCCAGAAGCTAGCGTAGTTATTCAGAAATTAACAACTAAAGTGTTGTAACCCTAATTTAACACATTCAATTTAATCAACACAAACAACTGTCTAATCAGTTTTTACATTTTATTCTTTAATATTTTATTTCTTGAGCAGATATAATTTTGCTAAGAAAAAAAACATATTGCAGAAATAGGACCTAAAATGTTAATACTTCACATACTAAAACATAAATGAATAACTCAATTTTTTTTTATTTATTAAAAAAGAAACATTTACAAAGTAGCAATTAAGAATGCAGTATCTTGTATGCAAAAAAGTCTTTGGATGAGAAATAGTTGAGTTCACAGTTAAGTTCAATTCTGTCTTCAGTAAATTATTAACTAGTAAATTATTATTGTCTTATTATTGTGGCAAATCTGCGCACAGTGTGAGACTTTAGATCTATACTTTTTAATTAATCCTTGGTGTGTTTTGGGCGTAACGTGAAATAAACCAATCAGTGTGACTTAACAGTGCTCACCGTATCTAACAGTATCTTAACAGTGCAACGCTTTAGTGCTTCTCAGTAGAGGATACTGCATGGCTAAGATAGGATTGGACGGCTGACTGTTGACTGTTCCCAGGGATTTAATCAGTCAGTGGAGCACCTGTATTTCCCTCTGCCAAGATAGAAACTCACCAGAAATTGACCTCACTTCCAGACCACCACACCCATCAGCATAGTTATATTCCTACGCTATTTTAACGGCGCAGGCACAAGGCTTGAAAATAGACTGTTGGTGGGGTGTAAGATAGCAACAAGCATTGTGACGCCCCTTGCACAGGGTATATGATAGGGTGCAAAGTCTCCTTTGTGTTTCCATCTGTTCTCATTGTTGTCACGATAACAATAATTTGTGGATGATATATGCCTTCCCAGAAATTATTGTGATAAACTATATTATTTTCATTTTAAGACCTTTTATATCACACTGCCTTAATGATTAATATAATATCACTGTTATATATTTGAACAGATTATTTTAAAACAATTCTTCAACACACTCAATTTGGGCTCTTGGCACCAAAGCAGATTGACTGTAATCAACTGATAATTTGTACAGAGAATTTGGAAAATTTGGTTGTGTTCCCCTTTAAGACACACACAGCCTATTCTGTAGATGTGTTTCACACAGATATTAGTATTGATTGATTGTGAGTGTATCTGTTACTGCGGTTCACATACACACACACACACAGAGGCTCAGGGGAGTAATTGGATGCCACTGTGTGTGTTAATACGATTTAAACTGAATTGATGTTTCTCCCTTCAGAGAATACACCACAGGCTTTCTCTTAACACACACACACACACGGTCAACCCTACTCACAAAGGCATTGAACAAATGTGTGTGTGACAGGTAGAGGTAGATAGATGGCTGGGAATGAACCGAATGTAACAACAGTCAAGGCTCTTCTCATGGGAACCGTGTATGTGTACACTCCCTGTAGACAGTGCCACAAACATACCACATTCATATATTTTAAAAATGTCAATTTCCAAAGCCTTTGTCTGTAGTAAAGCAGTGCTGGAACAGATGGTGTTACTGCACTCTACTGCAGCATTTACACACTTACACACAGCACATTCACACTTTTATCATAATAACTAGAAAAACGCACAGAAACAGAGAACTCTGTAACTATTAAAAGTAGAAGTCTTTTCTTTAGAGAAATTACAGATTAAGCCAGAGAGCGGTGAGTACTGTTTCCTACACCTTCAAAAGACTCTTGGAAACTTGAGAAAACTGGTACAGAAAGATGTCTGGCTGACCCACATGGAAACAGTGTATTTAGTCTCAGTTTCAGCAGTGAAGAAGAGATGAATTAGAGGTCTGACAGGTGAAGGGCAGTAATGAAGTCATTGACAAGATGAGAAAATAAAATAAAGCTTGTCTGGATCACACAACACGGCTAAGTGTTCTGAAAGTTTTGACCAATAGATGTAGGTAAGAGTGTTTAATTGAGTTTACAGTGAATGAACAAAGCAAGTAGTGGTTTTGTGGGGTCTCGATCATTAAAGAATAGATTAATAAGGTAAGCAGAGAAACAGATTGCAGACACAGATGAAGGGTGTCCTGTTTCTTTAAATTTCCCCAAAGAGGGTGCTCAAAAGCACCTCCTCCTGGGAGAATTGAGACAGGGCTGAAGCGTGTCCCAATTATGCTATAAACTTTCTGATGGCCCAAACACTCACACCCCTTTTACCTGCCCGATAACAACTTAAAAAAAGTATTTTAAGAAGGGGATTAAGGGTTAGGGTGAGAATTGGGACAGGGCCAAAGTGTGCTCCAGTTATGCTATAAACGTTCCGATACCTTGAACGCTTACACCCCTTTCACCCACAACAACTTTATAAGATGAAAATTGGGACAGGGCCCTAGTGTATACTCCCAATACACACACACACATCCAGCAGCACACACATTCACTATTTAGACATAACCACTGTATATCCAAAAGTATCCAGATGCACCTAATTCACTACACCACACATTCCTGTCTGTGTGTCCAGCAGCTGCAAGACAGTAAAGCTGGATTTGTTGTGATTAGATGTTTAAAGCTATGCTGAAGTGAGAAGGACTGTGATTGGTGTATTGTTGCATGATTAACACAGCAGATTTGACAAAGCTTAGTGTTTTTAGCATTCATCACCTCATATACCATCACTGACCTAAATCCAAAAACCTTCTGTCTAAACTGACCCAAACCATACAGTATTCTGCTGCAAACTGGACAGTATTTTGTTTAAAACTGACCCAAATCTGCCAACATTTGCTCCTAAACTGACCCAACCCCAACAACCTTGTGTCATGAACCAACCCAAACCCAACAACACTAATTCCTAAACTGACCCAAACCCGACAAGCTTCCGTTCTAAACCCAATCCAAACCTAGTAACATTGTGTACTTAGCCAACCCAAACTCTACAACATTCTGTGCTAACCAACCTAAACCCAACACCATTCTGTCATAAATCCAACCCAAAACCAACAACATTCTATTCTTAATCAAGCCAACACCATTTTGTCTTCATCTTACTCAAACCTAGCAACCTTCGGTCCTAAACTAACCCAAACCCGACACCATTCTGTTCTAAGTCTATCCAAATCTGACAGTATTTTGTCCTAAACTGCCCTAAACCCAACAACATTCCGTCCTAAACTCACCTAAACCCAACAACATATTCCCCTAACCTGAACCCCACACCATTCTGTTCTGGAGTCACCAAAACCCAACAACCTTCTATCCTAAATTGACCCACGACCAACATTTTGTATAAAACGGACTCAAACCCAACAACCTTCTATCTTAAACTGACCCAAACCCAACAACTTTCTGTCCTACATCAAACCAAACCTGACACTAAATGCCCTTGAACCAAACAACCTTCTGTCATAAACCAACCCAGTAACCCAAACCCAACAACCTTCTATCTTAATTCTGTCCCTGACACTATTCTGTCCTAAACTTCCCTAAACCCAACAACCTTTTGTCATAAACCAACCCAAATTCAACAACATTAAACTGACCCAAACCCAACCACTCTCTGTCTACATCAACCTAAACCTGACACTTTTCTGTCCTAAACTGGCTCAAATCCAACAACATTCTGTCATAAACCAACTCAACCCAACACCATTATATCCTAAACCAACCCAAACCCAACAACATTCTATCTTAAACTAACCCCTAGCTTTGTGTGTTTTTTTTTTTCAGACACAGACTATTCAGCAGGCCCTGCAGAGAACTGTGGAATTCTATAGACAAAGAAATGCCAGGTAACACACACAGTCCTTACTGCTGTGTTATTAAAGTGTTCAATTGATTAATTTCCAGCTGTTTTCTTCTGAAATCTTAAATGTTGTTTTTTGTGTGTTTGTGTGTGTGTAGTAGTGCAGACGGTTCTGGAGAAAAGTGTGTGTTTGAGAAGTGTCCGTTTGTAAACTCACAATCCGAAGACCAAACTGACATCTCAGGAATACTCCAGTACACAGCGGCAATAGTGGGTATGTACACATATACACACACACACACACACAAAATACCGAAACACACAAATATTGATTTATATGAATGCTAGTATATTTTTAGCTTAGTTATGTTGGTGTTCTGTGGTATTAGTGTTTTAGTGGTTATGGTTTTAGTGTTCGTTATTATTCTGTTATCTTGCATTATAATCGTAACAATCTGTAATATTGTGTAGTATTATGTGGTATTAAATCGTCTGAAAAATAATTACTCCAGTAGAGAATAGTTAACCAACATTTCTACCTGAGTAACGTAACAAAGTATTTGTACTTCATTACTCCACACCTCTGTTACCTTTAGCATTCTGTGGTATTCTGTTTTTGTTCCGTGTTGCAGTTAGCTTCTGTGCTTCTCTGTATTATTTCAGCTTTATTGTAGCATTTTCTTTTACTGGAGTGATTTGTTGTAACAATGCAGAAATCTGGAGCTCTTCATTAGAATTTTACAGCATTCCAGAGCATTTTGTCAGCGCTGAGCAGCATTCTGTCAGTGTTCTTTTAGCTTTCTGTATGAAACGCTGTTAACTCGTCCTCCTCTCCTCTCTGTTGCTAAGAAACCAGCACAGCTTTGCTAATGATGACGATCAGCTCGTGAACCGAGCGGCTTTGCCGGTCTGATCTGCTGTCTGAAGCCGCTGTGTTTCTAGCTTAAACCAGAGAGTGCTCAGGCATTTAAAGTGCTGTGTGTGTGTGTTTGTGATAAACTGCCATATCTACTATGTCAGGGTTTTATATTCTGTATATGATGCTGCTTTCACAATGTTCTCCCTGTAGATGTAAAGAACACTGTGTGTGTGTGTGTGTGTGTATATATGTATAATCACATGTGATTAATTTAGAATCAGTAACTTTGACCCCAACTTCCCTCGTAATCTACCCCGCCCCTGCCCAATGAGGTGTTGGGTTCCCTACTCTGCGTGAGCGTTTTGGGGAGGAGTTTTTCGGCCTGTGCCTGGAAGAGAATGAAAGGGTTCTGCGTTCTCTGGGCGGAAACCTACAGGATTTCTTTAATGGATTTGACGCTCTGTTGGAACATGCTCAGACCTCGTACGGACGCCGGGCGTCCTGGGAGTCGCCCTCTTTCCTGTGCAAAGACGCTCGTGGGACAGAGATGAGGATAATAAGGAGGAGGAGAAAGAGGAAGGCAAAAGAACTCTCATCCTGCACTGCTTCAACCCCGACCCCACGGTGGGCGTGGCCATGCCGGGCCTGATCCGGGCGGCTGCTCACCGGATTTACCAGTCGGAGGTTCAGGTGGAGGAGACCGACCCTAATTGGCTCTATGCGGCCAATGAGAATGGAGAGCTGTCCGCAGACTCCACCACTAATATAAATATAATTGCATTTTTAATTTCTTACATTCAAACTTTTATTTACATTTAAATATCCACTATAAAAACTTCAATCTAAAGAAAAACAGGTGCGGTTAATCGCAGTTAATCACAGAATATTGTTGTGATTAATCAGATTCAATTTTTTATCAATTAACACCACTAATACATATATATACTGTTATTAATATATATTCACCCTAATGAAAGACCCTAATGTAGCTCCTCCTATAGATAAATTAAGAAACTGTAGTCTGGGGAGGGAGTTGAGGGTTATTGGTCACTGTGTGTCCTGTAAACGCAGAAGCCAAGGGTCAGAGGGCACACTCATTTCCATTTCAGTAAATCCAGTCCAGGAGAGAAATGCTAATTCCTCTTATTCTAATTCACTAATGTTACTAATCAGATTTTTAGATAATTAATTTAATAAATTATGTTTTCACTGCATTGTAATGGATTGCATTTGAAAGGTTTAAATCCTTTGGTGTGTGTGTGTGTGTGTCAGGATGATTACTGGGGCATGCTGATGCAATCAAAGTGTTTCATGACTTTCCAGAATTACAGTCTCAGAGTGGGTCTGTGTGTATTCATAAAGAAACTTTTTTTTTTTTAAAGCATCTTTTTGGATTAAATGTTGTGCTTTATCATCTGACAGATTTTCTTATGGGAATATTGAGCTTCAGTAATAATTCTCGAACAACTCTGCCTTTATTATACTGACTGGTAGAGCTCCTGTTACTGTACAAACTAACATGTCAACATTATTTGTACATTGTGCTGATATATTGTCCTATCACTGTATATATATGCAGACTTGTACTAACTCACTTTTTATTCCCTGATATTGTACTGACTGTACTTTCCGTACGCTGACATTGTAATCACAATGTACTGATTCTCTTTTCATGCCATGACAATGTACTACCTATACATATTTTTATTGTATTGAAATGGTACTCTCTACTCATGTCTTGACATTGAACTGACATTGTACTCTCTACTCATTCCCTGATATTGTACTGACTCTTTCATGCATTAACAGTGTTCTAACATTATACTGAGTCTCTACTATTGCCACAAAAATGTACTGACATTATACTGAGTCACTGCTAATGCCACAACTGTGTACTAACATTATACTGAGTCTCTGCTAATGCCACGACTGTGTACTGACATTATACTGAGTCTCTACTAATGCTACAACTGTGTACTGACATTACACTAAGTCTCTGCTAAAGCTATGACTGTGTACTGAAATTATACTGAGTCTCTGCTAATGCCACAACTGTGTACTGACATTATACTGAGTCTCTGCTAATGCCACGACTGTGTACTGACATTATACTGAGTCTCTGCTAATGCCGCGACTGTGTACTGACATTATACTGAGTCTCTACTAATGCTATGACTGTGTACTGACATTATACTAAGTCATTGCTAATGCCACGACTGTGAACTGACATTATACTGAGTCTCTGCTAATGCTATGACTGTGTACTGACATTATACTGAGTCTCTGCTAATGCCGCGACTGTGTACTGACATTATACTGAGTCTCTACTAATGCTATGACTGTGTACTGACATTATACTAAGTCATTGCTAATGCCACGACTGTGAACTGACATTATACTGAGTCTCTGCTAATGCTACGACTGTGTACTGACATTATACTGAGTCTCTGCTAATGCCAAGACTGTGTACTGAAATTATACTGAGCCAATGCACTGACATTGTACAGACATTACTCTGACTCTCTACACATGTTCTGACATTGAGCTGACCTTCTATTTATGCATAGACATTGTACAGTCTTTCTGCTCAAATCTTATAATTGTACTGACATTGTATTGACTCTCTGCATATGCCCTGATATTGTACTGTCTGTCTATTAATGCCCTGACATTGTACTGATTTTCTATTCATCTTGTAACATTGTACATACTCTCAACTCATATCATGACATTGTGCTTATATTGTAGTTTCTATTCATACCCTGACATTGTACTGAATCTCTTTTTCTACCCTGAAATTCTACTGACTCTCTATATATACTCTGATATTGTACTGACTCTCTATACTTTGATATTGTACTGACTCTCTTTTTAAACCCTGACATTTTACTGACACTCTGTTCATACCCTGACATTCTACTGACTTTCTGTCTATACTCTGATATTGTACTGACTGTTTTTTATACACTTACATTTTAGTGACATTTTACTGACTCTCTATGTATACCTTAAATTTTACTGACAATGTACTGACTCTTTAATCATGCCCTGACCATGTACTACCACTTTATGGTAGTGTTTTTTAAAGAACCCTTTTGGTGCAGAGTGTTCTAACAATGTACCAACGTTTTGTGCCTGCAGGTGTTGGGTTCCCTACTCTGCGTGAGCGTTTTGGGGAGGAGTTTTTCGGCCTGTGCCTGGAAGAGAATGAAAGGGTTCTGCGTTCTCTGGGCGGAAACCTACAGGATTTCTTTAATGGATTTGACGCGCTGTTGGAACATGCTCGGACCTCGTACGGACGCCGGGCGTCCTCGGAGTCGCCCTCTTTCCTGTGCAAAGAAGCTCGTGGGGACAGAGATGAGGATAATAAGGAGGAGGAGAAGGAGGAAGGCAAAAGAACTCTCATCCTGCACTGCTTCAACCCCGACCCCACGGTGGGCGTGGCCATGCCGGGCCTGATCCGGGCGGCTGCTCACCGGATTTACCAGTCAGAGGTTCAGGTGGAGGAGACCGACCCTAATTGGCTCTATGCG
Organism: Astyanax mexicanus; assembly: GCF_023375975.1. Lineage (NCBI taxonomy): Eukaryota > Metazoa > Chordata > Actinopteri > Characiformes > Acestrorhamphidae > Astyanax > Astyanax mexicanus. Next base: position 12,477,634 of record NC_064425.1, on the reverse strand, counting down.
GCCAATGAGGATGGAGAGCTGTCCGCAGACTCCACCCCCTCTTCATCTCCGTCCCCGCCCACTTCCTCGCCACCGGCCTGCCTGTCTTTCCTCATAAGAGAGGTCAGGACATCCTCGTCATGCTCCTCTTCCTCACGGCAGCTGTCACGCTCACCTTCGGACTTACGGATCGGCCTCAGCACGTTCTGCCGGGCGTGTCCGTTCCACCTGGTCATCGGCCCCAGCATGGAGGTGCTGCAGGTGGGGGAAGGGCTGAGGCAGGTTGGGGAGGGTCTTAGGAAGCCACACCGGACACTGAGTTTTAGTGACAGCTTCCAGTTGGTTTCTCCCAGGATTCCATGCTCTTTCCAGAACATTCTGCTGCGTCTGGCCACGCCGTTCACCATCCGCACACGGCCTGACGCGTCCACGCTGGACAGCAAGGAGAAGGTGAGTTTACCTATACGTATAGCGGCTCTGCTCTCGATCAGAAGTGCATTTACCATCACTTCCTCTTCTTTCTCTGTCTGGGTTCCCTTGAGTCTCAGAGCAGAACTGTTTTTGGAAAAGTTATTAGAGTGCATTGTACAGCTTAGATCAGTCCCAAAAAAGTCCTGCCCGACCCGGCCCGATTCTGTCCACGCTCTGCCCAAGCCCGAACCGACCTGACCTATAAAATGTCATTATGAGCCCAAGGCAGATTTAAACCCGACATATTTTTAGTAAGTATAGCCTTAAAATTGAGCCTTTTAAAATCATTTTAATGCATTTTATGGACTCGTTAAACAGAAATAGACTAAGAACAAAAGCATAACATTTACAATGACTTTTCTCTACTCTAATATAATTAACAAGGTTTAAGAATATAAAACACACAAACATGTTAATATTTAGGATATAGCCTACATTTAAAAACACACAAAAAAAACAGCAATAAGGCTATGCGCTGAAAGTCAAGTGTGTAATGCAGACAAGTAAGGGAGCACACGTGTGCTTAGTGCGCACTGTGCAGACCAGAGCTGTGTAACTTTCTAACTTGTGCAACTTTTTCTTAAAAACACAGTTAGGTTTGTTTCTTTGTTTTATTGTAATTATTATTCAATAGCTTTATATAAAATAAAAATTACATAAAAAGGCACATAAGACCCGACCTGACCAAAGGAAAAAGTGGGAAATCTTGGGTGGTCCTGACCTGAGTTCGGGTCCGGCATCAGGTCGGGCTCAGGCAGAGAATCTAAACCAGGGGTCTCAAACTCATTTTTGCCGAGGGCCACATTGGCATATTGGCTGTCCTCTGAGGGCCAGATGTAACTTATAAATATAAGAAAATGTAACCAGATGTAATACAAAATGAATGTAATTACTCCTTAATGTTAAATAACTCTCAATATACTATTTATTCAATCAAATATTACAGTTGCATGGAAAAATGGTTGCTTGTTGCTCTATTAACATAAATCCTTTTAATTTATAAGTTATATTAACTTTGATCAAAACGTTTGATACTGAAATAAGGCTTAATAAATATAAAATCAAAAATTGTGAGCTGTGACAGATTTAGCATTTCCTCAGATTTAGCAGTTCCTCATCCAACCACTAGTCGGAGCTGCAGCTGCAGCACCACAAGCCCGCAGTCTTTGCTTAGTCAGAGCTGCAGCCCAGCCACGGGCTACAGGGCTCAGCTGAGCCAGTCTGGAGCGTTTTTAAAAATTTGTAAGTTCTTCTGTGTATGAAATAAAATAACCCCACTAACCGGATAATACAGCTCTCTACAGTTCATCTTTCAGCCCAAGCAGCTAACAGCAGCAGTTTAGAGCAGCGTCACGGAGGCACTGCTGGGATTACATTATAAACAGGTCAGTAAGCGCGCTGCTAACCTCAGGATGTTTATAACTACGGAGTTTAGTGGACACACCACGGCTGCAAGGTTAGACTGTTGAAGGCTACTGAAGACTACTAAAGCAGGCAACGCAGCGTAAGCAAAAAAAAACAAAAACCACACACACACACACCAAAATACAAGTTAAGATAAAATATGAAAACGAACATAATAAAGCATAAATAATTAAATTGAATTGCGGGCCAGATGTATGTTTATTTTGTTAACCCGTGAGGGGCCGTATGAAACCGCGTCGCGGGCCGCATGTGGCCCGCGGGCCGCTACTTTGAGACCCCTGATCTAAACTCTTGTGTATTGCAGTGAAGGATGCAGTGAAGGATGCAGCCAGTGCTGAGGAGGAGACAGATCGAGGGAGTGGCTTAATGAGGTTAGGTCTATATTTAGGTTCAGGATTAGCAAGACGTTGTTTCTGAACGCTCTTAGAACCTCAGGATGATGTAGCGTGCTTAATAAGTGGAGAAATCGACTAGTCGTGCTGACCGCTGATGCCAGCACAGATGATCGTCGCCGACAAATAGAACAAATCCACAGGATTAGTTTGTTAATCTGAGCAGATTATTGTGAAATGCTTGGAGAGAGATGGATCTTATGCTCCGATATGTTTCTGCCCATAGAGGAGTTCAGCACACACACAATACCACACACCCAATGCCACACACAAACACAGCTGCCAGAGTGTGGAACAGCTGGGCCGCTCGCCATTCGACCAGATACAAATGAGAGAAAACATAAATTATGGAGTTTGGTGTAGAACAGCAGATCAGCAGAACTGCAGACAGAATGTAGATCTGTACAAACTGCGACACACAGGCTGCCGAAAGGACCTTTCAGTCCTATTTTCACTTTTTCCTCCGAAGTAAGATGTTTACTTTTCATGCTCTGGAGTTTATGTACTATATATATATATATATATATATATATATATATATATATATATATATATGTATTCCAGTAACAATGTTATAACAAACTAAGTGTATTATACACTCATTGTGAATTGTTTTAGCTCCATTGCGTGTATATTACCATGCTGTAGCTCTAATATAATTACAGACTGTAGTTCTGTATCTGTTTCTCTGCATACTTTATTGTTATCCTCCTTTCACCTTGTTCTTCAATACTCAGGACCCACAGAAGAGAAAACCACTATAGAGCAGCTATTATTATTTGGGTGGTGGGTCATTTATTCTCAGCACTGCAATGGCACTAATGTGGATCAGACACAGCAGTGCTGCTGGAGTTTTTAAACACCTCAGTGTCACTGCAATTACGATAAGTATCCTGTAGGCTGCATCCTGTGACCAATGATGACCAACTAGAGGATGACCAACACAAACTGTGCAGATAAAACCGATAAGCTTCTGTCTCTGACTTTACATGGAGCAGTATGCTGTGTTAGATCGACTTAGCAAATCACACCCTGGCCCAGTCCAATTTCATCCCTTAGCCCTACCACTTAGCCCTATTCCTTTGATTTGAGTGTGCACTCCAAAGGGAAGGGTGTCCTGATTCTTGTTAGGCTGAAGGGAAGTTTTAGGGCTAAATGACCCTTCAAAGGGAATCCTTATTACGGGCACACTGCAAACAGAGGGCTATGAGAATCACTGGCAATTAATTAGTTAAATGTGTAGTTTTAATGTTTTATTTCCCTCAAAACAAGCATAAAATCTTCTGCTAGTAATTAGTCTCAGCTAGTAGTTAGTCTTGCTAACTAGCTTACTTTCTTCTTTCCACCTTAAATGATGCAACAGACAGCAGACCCTGCAGCATTTAGGGTGGAATGGAAAAATAAAGTAAAAGCTAATTTCTGCTCCCCATCACAGAAGATATACGATAAAGCCCTAAAGTTAACTAGCTAAGCAGCAGCTATGTTTCTAAACTTTAGCTCTCCACTGCTATAGCTATATATCTGTATTGGGTGCTTGAAAGGTTGTCCCATTTTTTAGGGGGAGGATTTCTGTTCTCAGAGGATTTCGTACATTTAAAAAGAAAAACAGGGTAGTGGTGCAAACGGAAATGGGATTGGGCCTAACTCACCACTACCAAGCCAGTGTCACTGAAGTTCACCTGGTATCGTCCTCGTATCAGCTGGAAAACAGTATGTGAAAAGATAGTAAACATACAGAGCATGATTAGTGATGCTGAACACTTTATTCAGTTTTACTTGTGCAAGAAGATCCTAAAAATGAACTTGAACATGCAGTTTGTCTTGTCTCTTTGTCAGCTCTGTCCAACACTCCCCAGTAAAACAGTGCTCTGAGTATCTCCAAAAAGGGGAGGGGTCAGGAGGAGTGTGGGCCTGCCAGTGGCACTTAAAAAATCCATTGTTCCTTCCGTAAGGGAAACACTGAAATAGGATGTACATTAAACAAGTTTTTGTTTGGTATATATTATTTGACCAAGCACTGCAGTTACTTTCTGTATTTCTTTACCATTTTCAGACGCATGTTTTTGGTTGCCAAATATTTGCAATTTGGTGCATCCTTACTAGATTTCAGTAAGTTTTACCCAGTGTTGCCATGCAGTTGAAGCTGAATTGTCTAGCACCGGCCTGAATGTTCGAGCGGAGGGTGAGTAGTTGCTCGGTGGCAGAGACGTTTCCTTGAATGGTGCGGCCACCGAGGTTCTGATTACTCAGATCGCACCACATTCAGCAGAACAGCAGACACAGGCTCTGTTGCCATGGCGACGCTCCTGCTATCACAGCAATTAAACCGTAATTTTCCACGACAGCCGTTTTTGGAGAACCAACTCGATTCACTCCGCTCTGCTGGGATGTGTGTGTGTGTGTGTGTGTGTGTGTGTGTGTGTGTGTTTGATGTCAGACGCACACTCTAGACGGGACCCCAAACTGGTACACACTAGGGTCCCTGAGCTGTCGATCACAGGCCTGACTCTCATTTGATCTGAGCTGAACCAATCACAGTTGTCTTCTTTCCCGGAATGAGACAATCTAGAATGGGAATTTTGACATCTTGGGAATTTTATTAAACAGCTGGAATATTTGGATGTGTGTGATTCTGGTGTTCCTGTTGCTGATGGTAATGTGTCTCTCTGTGTTCTGGTGTCTAAAATCATAAATAGGCTTACATAACACTCATTTACCTCACTCTCTACCTCTTTCTCTCTCTCTCTACCTCTCTCTCTATTTCTTGTTCTCTACCTCTCTTTCTTTACTTTTTTTATCTCTCTCTCTCTCTCTTTTTATCTCTCTCTACCTCTCTTTTTCTACCTCTTTCTACATTTTTTTCTCTCTATCTCTCTACCTCTCTCTCTCTTTCACATTTGCTCTACCTCTTTCTCACTAAAACTCTCTCTACCTCTCTCTTCCCCTTAAACCTCACCTCACTTCCTCTCTTTTTTCTTGACATCTCCTCCCCTCTCTCCTCTCTGTCTACCTCACCAACCTCTCGACCCTTCTGTTTCATTTCCCCTTTTATCCTCTGTACCTCACTCCCCTCTCACTTCTCTATCGCTGTCTTTCTACCTCTCCTATCTCTCTTCACTCTCTATCACTTTTCCCTCACCTTCTCTACCTCATCCCTCTCTCTCCTTTCTCTACCACTTTATTTTCCCTTTCCCCTTTTTACCTCACCCATGCCCTCACTTCTCAGCCTCTTCTGTCTCTGTACCACTCTCTTATTTCCCACTCCCTCTACCTGTGTCTCTCTCTCTTTCTATTTCTCTCCCTCTACCTGTGTCCCCCTCTATCACTCTCTCTGGTAACCGTGGTGATTGTGACTCAGGGATGTTTGACGTGTGGCTCGCAGGTAAAGTCTGACTTGTCGGAAAAACGATGACAGCAGAAAGAAATCATCACTTTGTTTTTCTGTGTTATGTGACTAATGTGTGTGTGTGTGTGTGTGTAAGGACTGTAAAGTACAGTGGAAAATAAAGGAGGGTCAGACACACAGGCAGGCAGTGTGTGTGTGTGTGTGTGTGTGAAAGAGAGAGAGTAATCTTGTAGTTTGACTGGGTTGAGCTGAAGTGTATCTGTAAAACCTACTGTAGTCAGTTAAGATCAGAGTGACTGAACTATTCACTCCAGTTAATAATACAGCTTGTGGCATGGCGCATGCATATCATCCATATTCACCTATCTCCATTACCGCTCATCCCATCCAGCTCTTTATCACTCATCATCACAGTTTATCACATCTCATAACAGCTTATCACAACTCATCACAACTCTCAGCACATCACAGGACATCCCAGCTCACACTCACAAGCTATTACAAATTTACATCACAGCTTCAGTCATAGGTTCCCAGGTCTGTATAGAACCCTCAAGGTTTGCCAGTTGAATACAGAACCCTCACTGGGTGGGATTCTGACAATAGTTTAAAGGTCTGAAGAGACTCATGTGAGATCATACAGGAGGGATGTTGTTGGGTTTATGGTAAAACCAGCTGATGTACTTACTGAACATACTGTTGTGCATTTTACTGCATATGATAAATCACACATAATTCATAATCAGAGTAAAAACTGATTGACATCCATTACTAAATTATTACTTACAAAATATTTTAAAAATTAACTGCAGTTTTGCATTTTGTGAGTTTTAATAAAATATGTTCTATCATATTTTATGTTTAAAATGAAAAAATATATACTGTATATACATACCCATTGTACAAATCTCACTTCAGCTTGTTCTTGTGGATCTAATATTGTGTCTTGTGAGATCAGTGTCTCGTCACACCTCTTTAAAATGGTTTCCATTTTCTATTTTCTATTCTATTTCTTTTAGTATTACCACAGCGTGCCATGCAGGAATTACACTGTTACACTTAACAAGCTCCTTGTGAGTCACAGTAAGAGTAGTGATCCCGTTTAGACTGTAATGTAATCCTGCTTGTTACAGTAACACTATCTGTTACTAGCAAACCGTGCTAATACTGCATTATTGACTCTGATTTTGTGTGTGTGTGTGTGTGTGTGTGTGTGTGTGTGTGTGTGTGTGCTTGAAGGGGAGGTCGGAGGCAGCACGTCTGCAGGACAGATTATAAATTAATACACCGGTTATATAAACACATCTGCTGGAGTGCGGACACACACACATACACTGCACTGCACTGCAATGGAGTGCCTCTATCCGCTACTCTGTTAAAGTGCTGTTCTATCATACAACAGGATGCAGAGATCTGATTGGTTGCATGGCATTGGGGGAAATGTCAAACAGTAATATACCCCGCCCCCTCAGCTTCAGATATTCAGCCTACAGCAGTTTAGCTCCACCCATTCAGCCTACAGCAGTTTAGCTCCAACCATTCAGTCTACAGCAGTTTAGCTCCACCCATTCAGTCTATAGCAGTTTAGCTCCAACCATTCAGTCTACAGCTGTTTAGCTCCACTTATTCTGTCCACAGAAGTTTAGCTCCACCTATTTAGCCTACAGCAGTTTAGCGCAACCCATTCAGCATACAGCAGTTTAGCTCCACCCATGCAGCTTACAGCATTTTATCCCCACCCATTCAGTTTACAGACATTTAGCTCTGAAGTTCTATTGCTTTTAGAAAGAGGTTCTGCACAGGACAGCCAGTCAGAACAGAGGTGATTTACATATTTGGGCATTTAAGGCACAGTAACGTGAACAGCGTGTATAATTTTGGGGGATGGAGGTGGTGTAAAGGTTGGTATGAAGGTTGGTGTATACAGTGCACTGCACTGTATTGCTGACTGTTCAGAGAAGTGGTTTAAACACAGACTCAGTTCCCAGAGGGTTTGTTGTCTGAACCCGTAGAAGCAGAGGAATCAGGCCTGTGTGTGTGTGTGTGTGTCCCCTCAGGCTTGCAGTTTGCTGCATTATTCATTTGCATGCCCTTAAGTTGCATAATACATCTATCTGCACACAGAAGAAAGGGTACACACACCCGCATGTATATTTAGACACACACTTTAAAATACTTGTCTGTTAAAGATCATTGTGTCTGTATTGGTTTGTAATCTGTTGGTGGAGATTAGTTTTGGTGTGATTGATTTATAGGAATAGACCTGTGTGACGTGATGTGATGTGATCAATAGGGATCCAATCAGCTATGATGTGATTGGCCAACACGAATGAATATGGTGTGATGTGATTGGTTGATAAATAGATCTGATGTGACATGCTGGATTGAGATATGTCCTGAATGATGTGAAGTGGTTTATAGGATCTGATCTAGTGTGATGTAATTGGGTGTTTGGGATGGATCTGGTGTGATGTGATTGGCTGATAGGAATAAATCTAGTGTGATGTGATCAGTGGACAGCTAGATATGGTGTGATGTGATTAATTGTCATATGTCTGGTTTGATGTCACTGGCTGATGTATATGGTGTTATATGATTGGTTGATAGAAATAGATCTCATGTGATGTGATTGGTTGATAGCTAGATCGTGTGTGATGTAATTGGGATGTGTCTGGCATGATGTGATTTTCTGGTTGGAGTAGATCTGGTTTCACATGATTGGTTAGTTGGAGTATATCTGTAATGTGATTGGTTGGTAGGGCTACACCCTACCTAATGTGATTGGCTGATAGGTAAGGATCAGGTCTGATGTGTTTGCGGTGCCAGAATGTTAGTGCTGTATTGTTTAAGGTGGAATTGATCTAATAGAAAGTTACTGAACCTGATGATGCTATCTAGACATTGTCTGTGTGTCTTTCAGGTGATGGAGCTGAAAGGCCAGATGATCCATCTCCCCGAGTCCAACTCCATAATGTTCCTGGGCTCACCACGCGTTGATAGGCTGGAGGAACTAATGGGGCGGGGCTTACATCTTTCAGATATCCCTATTCATGACGCGACCCGTGATGTCATCCTGGTAAGTGTGACTATGGACATTACATGTTCAAACACATGTTCAAATGCTATCACCAGCTGCTGCTGTTTTATGCTCCGCCCCTCTTGGTGGGCGTGGCCAAACTCTGGGCTGTCAGGTTTGTTCTAGTCCAGTCCTGGCAGAGTACCCGCTGCTGACCCAGTTTAGTGGAGTGCTGGAATGAGGACGCGGGCTGTGAGGTTTCAGGGCTCTGGAGGGAATTAATAAATATGGAAAGAACATTTTCTACTGCAGGGAGTCATATGACTGCATAACACCTGTATAACACTTATCTTAACACCTACATAAAACCTCCATGATAAATGACACTGTGTAATACACTCTGGTCCTAGACTTAGCAGATTATTTATAAAAGTGTTTACACTATAGGTATATAGCATTCAGCTTGTCTAGTCCCTGTAGAGAAGTATTAGCCAATAGAATAAGATTCTCTTGAGTGGATAAACCTAAACCAACCGGCACCAGGTCTAATACCAGCACTGAGCTGTAAAGCAGTAGTAGAACTGTGTTCTCTGGAACGATTAAACTTAATCCAGTTATTTTGGGAAGAGCTGGGAAGTAACTTACCATATCTAAATGCTTGTTGCTATCTTACACCCAGTCAACAGTCTATTTTCACACCTTGTACCTGTGGTGCTAAAGTAAAGTTGAAAAAATCTTAACTCGATTTGTCACCAAACAACAACTATAAATCGCATCTTTCCACAAGAAATGACCAGTCACTTGTCGCGCTGTGATTGGCTAAAATATTGTCCACTGTTAAGTATGTGAATAACAAACATACAAGTAAACAAAATAGACCATATCACCATTATCAAATATTATTAAGGTCATGTCTATTTATTGTACGATAAATTGGTTATGTAATTATTGTGACAAGTCTTATTATTATTGGTATTATTATTATTATTATTATTATTATGTCATCTTAAATCTTCACCCAGATGACATTGGACACACCCTGTAAATCCCAGATTAAAACAAATTTGTATTGTTTAGCTCTCAGCAGCTGTTAAACTGTGGGGTGAAGTGTGGGGGTGAGGATTGTGCTGTGTTGTGTGATTGTATGCGTGGCTGTGTGTAAGTGGATTACTGTGGTTGTAAATCTTGTTTTGCACTGTAAAGCACTGTGGTTTTATATCTGCTATATAAATAAAATGTACTTAATCTCTCCATTTCTCTCTTACTCTCTCAATCTCTCTCACAATCTCTTAAACTGTCTGTAAACCTATAGTGGGGGAATAATCACTTTTAGAACTTTAAAATTAGTTTGAAAAAAGTTCATATTGTGTGTGTGTGCAGGTAGGTGAGCAGGCCAAGGCTCAGGATGGCCTGAAGAAGCGCATGGACAAGCTGAAGGCCACTCTGGAGCGGACGCACCAGGCTCTGGAGGAGGAGAAGCGGCGGACGGTGGAGCTGCTGTACTCCATCTTCCCGGGGGGCGTGGCCCAGCGACTGTGGCAGGGCCTCCCGGTGCAGGCCAAGAAGTTTGATGATGTCACCATGCTGTTCTCTGACATCGTGGGCTTCACAGCCGTCTGCGCCCAGTGCACCCCCATGCAGGTCATCAGCATGCTGAACGAGCTGTACACACGCTTCGACTACCAGTGTGGAGTACTGGACGTGTACAAGGTACACACACTAACACACACACACACACGCAAACACACAAACAAACACACACACTCTCTCTCTCTCCTCCTCTCTCTAAGTATATAAAGATTATAAGGGATGCGTACCGCGTACCATCTCTCTCCCTCTCTCTTTGTGCAAGTCGACAGGTGATGTGTATTGTCTCTTGTTCTTTGTAGATAGAATCTATAGGGGATGTATATTTTCTCTCTCTGCAGATAGAGACTATAGGGGATGTATATTTTCTCTCTCTGCAGATAGAGACTATAGGGGATGTATATTTCTCTATAGGGACTATAGGGGATGTATTGTGTCTCCCTATCTCTGCAGATAGAGACTTTAGGGGATATATCATATCTCTCTCTCTCTCTGCAGATAGAGTGTATAGGGATCTATAATGTCTCTTTCTTTATCTCTGCGTATAGAGACTATAAGGGATGTACAATGTCTCTCTTTCTCTATCTCTGCAGATAGAGACTACAGGGGATGTACAATGTCTCTCTCTATCTCTGCAGATAGAAACTATAGGGGATGTATCATGTCTCTCTCTATCTCTGCAGATAGAGACTATAGGGGATGTATAATCTCTTTATCTCTGCAGATAGAAACTATAGGGGATGTATCATGTCTCTCTCTCTCTGCAGATAGAGACTGTATGTATTATACAATGTATAATGTCTTTCTCTCCCTTTTTTTTCTCTGCAGATAGAGACTACACAGGATTTATAATATCTCTCTGTCTCTGCAGATAGAGACTATAGGGGATGTATAATGTCTCTCTATCTCTCTGTCCCTGCAGATAGAGACTATAGGGGATGTATAATGTCTCTCTATCGCTCTGTCTCTGCAGATAGAGACTATAGGGGATGTATAATATCTCTTTCTCTCTCTTTCTGCAGATCGAGACTATGGGATGTATAATGACTCTCTTTCTCTGTACAGATAGAGACTATAGGGAATGAATAATCTCTCGTTCTCTGTACAGGTAGAGCCTGTAGGGGATGTATAATCTATCTCTTTCTCTTTCTTTGTGCAGATAGAGACTATAAGGGATGAATAATATCTCTTTGTCTGTACAGATAGAGACTATAGGGGATTAATAATCTCTCTTTCTCTGTACAGATAGAGACTATAGGGAATGTTTAATCTCTCTCTCTTTCTGCATATAAAGACTATAGGGGATGTATAATGTCTCTCTCTCTCTCTCTCTCTCTCTCTCTGTCTCCCTCTGCAGATAGAGACTATAAGGGGATGTATAATCTCTCTCTCTTTCTGCAGAAAGAGACTATAAGGGGATGTATAATGTCTCTTTTTTTCTCTCTCTCTCTGTTTCCCTCTGCAGATAGAGACAATAGGGGATGCGTACTGTGTGGCTGCAGGGCTCCATAAGAAGTGTGAAAGCCACGCTCGGCCGATCGCCCTCATGGCCCTGAAGATGATGGAGCTCTCTGAAGAGGTTCTCACGCCAGATGCCAAACCCATACAGGTCAGTCTGAGAGCTCTCTGCAGACATTACCCACTACAGAGTGCCAAATTTAGTACATGCAGGGTCCTGGACTCTCCACAGCATCACCATCACTATCATTATCAGTAAGTGTGTTACATTCCCTTAAACATCCATTTTTTTATTCTTTGTAATTTTAAGTTAATAAAGACACACCCAAAAGTATAGAATTTTTGCAATAATAGGAACATAACTGTTTCCAAGTATAGCCTCCGCTATAATTCAGTAGTGACTGATAAATTGACTCTGCTTGTTAACTTCTACTAATAGAGCCGAATAGGGTTTTTGAAACGGGGTACACACAGATGGGTATTATTTAATAGGAAAAACATATCATATTTTTTTCTGCAACCAAGCAAGAGAGAGTGTGTGTGTGTGTGTAAAGATGCAGGTGTGTGTATATTTTAAGAGCAGCAGCTGCAAAAAAAAAGTCATCTATGAGATGAAAGAGAAAGAGGGCAAAGAGACGAAGAGAAACAGAGAGAGATAGAGATTAAATGAGTCTGTTTTTATCTCTCTCTATATCTCTCTAATTTATGTTTATATGTTTATTGTTTACTGCTTTGGATACAGAGTGTCTCTTTACAGTCAGGACTGTACAGCTCCCCTGCAGTAAGAGAGAGAGAGAGAGAGAGAGAGAGAGAGGGAGAGAGAAAGAGAGAGAGAGAAATAAAACAAGAGAAAACTAGTGAACCACTAGCGCCCCCCAGGTCTGAGTCAGCAGATAAGTTAGGTGTTGATTCTTCTGCATGTACAGAAAGGGTGTGTGTGGGTGAAGCAGCAGATTAATATTCATAAGCACAGTGTTGTAGAGGCGGGGTCATAGGCGATTGACAGGCCATGCAGTGACACTGCATGGGGTTAATGGGGACATAAAATATCAGGAACTGCAGCGCATCAACATGTGTGTGTGTGTGTGAAAGAGAGAGAGAGAGAGAGGTCAGTATTCAGTGTTCCATTTACAGTACCTGCAGGTGTTATTCAGTCAAAAGGATCACACTATAGAAACAGAGCTTCAATGGTTCTGACTAGAGGGAAAGAGAAAGAGATATAGAGAGAAAGAGAGATAGCTCTCCTCCCCTCTCACCAATGGCTCTAATCTCTGTAATCAGTGTGCAGCTGATACCCCTCCACCCACCACCCCTACTCCACACCTGCACTCCATCTTTACAGCACCTTCACCACAGCTCCACTATTTATTTGATTGCAGACAGTATGAACGCAAAAGATTTTAGTGTATTAATATACATCCATTCCTGCATTTCAGGCCTGGGTAATAATGAGATATGTTGAAGGAGGCATGTGCTAGTCTTTACCCATCTTGTGTTGTGGCATCACTAGTGATCGGTGATATACAGCTGAGTAGCAGCTAAATGGGTGGGACAATCGGGCTAGCTAAATTGGGTTAAAAAAATAAATTAATCTTTGAAAAAGTTTTTAGTGAGAGAGTAACAAGATCGTTTTAAGGTAAACATTGTTTGTTTGGAGATATTTTAGTCTTAAAATACTGTAAAACAACACATTAAAGCCAGCGCAATTGAGATCCTAGAGCAACAAATGCTGCCTTCAGAACCAATCTTTTACAGGGACATTCATGCATTTTTAACAAGACAATGCAAAACCACATGCTGCACACATTACAAAGGCATGGCTACGGAAGAAGACAGACCGGGTACTGGAATGTCCTGCTTGCATTCAATTCCCAATCTGATAATGACCCGGTACTGTTACATGCTTTTAGACGTGTTTTTACATGAAGAATAGGACAAAAAATGATCTTAAATATGGAATTGCTTGGTATCTTAAGTGCTACAACTTCTTTTGTTGTAAAGGTTGTAAGAATGAAAGGCAACGTTTTTTATTTTGGAAATCTTGCAGGCCAGAAATGCAGGTATGGACGTATATTAATAAATAGATACAACATGAAATATCTTAAGAGTGTTTCTAATAAAGTGGCCAATCAATGAGAGCACTGTCTACGTGCTGTGTACGTTTCAGTGTACTATCAGTGTTATGCAGTGTTCTGGATTGTATTCCGGTTTCCTGAATGCTCATCCTGAAGGACGGTTGCCATCATTGCCATCTGAGTCACACAGACAGACAGCTGTCAATCACTCGCTTTCTGTCCTTCCTTGCTCTCTGCCAGACCATCTTTTTTAACACTGTACTGTATGTCCACATGTATGTGGATCCCCTCTTCTAATGAACGATACATTTAGCTACTTTAAATCACACCAGATGTGCAAATGCACGTACACCCAGCTTTTTTTTCCTACTCACGTCCCTCATGTAGAGAAGTATTGCCATTAGAATAGAACACTCTGGAGCAGATAGACAAACATGAACCTATTGGCAGCATGCCTAATGCCAACATCCTGACCTCAGTAATGCTTTTGTTGCTGAATACAATCAAATCTTCATAGCAATGCTCCAAAATCAAGAAGAATACTGGACAGTAGAGACAGAATAAACTCTTCTTTAATACCCTTGATTTCACAATTGAATGATCGGATGTCCAAATACTTTTTTCCAAATAGTGTGTGTGTATGTGTGTATATGTGTGTGCAGTTCCCTGACGACAGCTATGGCCCTGGCGCTCTCCTGCTGGCGTTGCTATGACGACGGCAGTGTGTGCAGTGTGCTGGCATGCCGTGGTTGGTTAGAAGAGCTGCTGAAGTAGAGCATGAGGAGAAAAGCACTCACACACACACACCTCTTCACCCTACACCCACACCCACATGCACACACGAATGCAGAGCAGGGTGAAGAGGTGTGTGTGTGTGTGTGTCTGTGTTAAGGGCTTTACATACCCAGCTCTATTGATCTGGACGTCAGTAGGTAAACGTGTGTGTGTGTGTGTGTGTGTTTCTGCTCTGCTTCAAACAGCTCTCAGCATCTCAAGCTGATTTCACTGGCTGTGTCCCAATTGCAATCTACACACTAATGCTATGACGTCTATATTATATGTTAATCTTATTAGTTCAGGTTCAACAGATTAGCATATTGAATGTTAACTAACGAATCCATTTTATATTAACAGGAAACGATGAATTGGCGCTACAACAACATATGTTTTCTACATTTTTCCACATATGTTTACTTAGTTTGTGTCCTACAGTCAGAGGTGTCAAGTAATGAATTACAAATACTTTGTTATCTTACAGTTATCTTATCAATGGACATATATGCAGCTGAAACAGGGTGCCTACTTTAAGTAGTTTTGAAAGCAGTACTTTTACACTTTTACTTAAAGAGTAAAAAGCTTGAGTTGATACTTCGGCTTCTACAGAAGTATTTTAAACCCTAGTTGGTGGCGTGCTACTGCGGCGTTAGCATGCTGGCTTCTTGGCTCTTCCAACATCCCTACCACAGTATTAGCATACCTGCTACTGGCCTTGTCCAACTGTGCTATTCCAGCTTTAGCATGCCGGCCAGCATTAGCACATTACTACCGGCCTCATTCCAAATTACTGCCGGCCTTGTCCCACATTACTGCCCGCCTTGTCCCACATTACTACCGGCCTCATTCAACATTACTATTGGTCTTGTCCCACATTATTACCGGCCTTGTCCCACATTACTATTGGTCTTGTCCCATATTATTACCGGCCTCATCCCACATTGCTACCGGCCTCGTCCCACATTACTATTGGTCTTGTCCCACATTATTACCGGCCTTGTCCCACATTACTGCCGGCCTCATCCCACATTACTACCGGCCTCATTCAACATTACTATTGGTCTTGTCCCACATTATTACCAGCCTCATTCAACATTACTATTGGTCTTGTCCCACATTATTACCGGCCTTGTCCCACATTACTGCCGGGCTCATCCCACATTGCTACCGGCCTCGTCCCACATTACTATCGGCCTCGTCCCACATTACTACCGGTCTCGTCCAACATTACTGTTGGCCTCGTCCCACATTTCTATCAGCCTTGTCCAACATTACTATTAGCTTCGCCCTTCATTACTACTGCGGAGTTAGCACGCCAGCTACCGCCCCATACTGGCTGGGAAGCCCAATCTGCAAGGTTTTTTTCAGGATGTTGACTGATGTGTGTGTGTGTGTGTGTGTAGCTGCGTATAGGGATCCACTCAGGCTCAGTTCTGGCAGGGGTTGTTGGGGTGAAGATGCCACGGTACTGCCTGTTCGGAAACAACGTCACACTGGCCAGCAAGTTTGAGTCCGGCAGCAAACCACGCTGTGTCAATGTCAGTCCCACCACCTACCAGTGAGTACACACACACGTGCACACACACACAAACACACACAGAATGCTTTATTAACACTAAAATAATTATTTTCTCTCACTCTCTCTCTCTCTTCAGACTCCTGCGAGATGATCGGTCCTTCTCTTTCATCCCTCGATCGCGCCAGGAGCTTCCTGACAACTTTCCCAAAGAGATCCAGGGAATTTGTTACTTCCTGGAGGCGGGCAGGTCCCATAGCCACGCCCCTCTGACCAGCACTCGCTCCGCCCCCATCCGAAAGGTGTCCTATAATATTGGGACCATGTTTCTACGGGAGACCAGCCTCTGAGATAACACCGCCCACCTACTACTATAAACCATGCCTTGCAGGCTAGCGCTGACCTTGGCAACCAGTCGCTCCGCCTCTCGGACACAGCACTCCGCCCCCAGGGGTGAACATACGAGAAGGACTGGCGGAAGAGACGTGAATATTCACAAATATTCAAATGTTACTTTAAAAAGACTTGGAAATTATATATTTGAATAAATATATATATAATATATATATATTTGCATAAAGCCTTCTGCTCCACACAACATGCTCAATTGTATTCAAATACATACACACACACAAACACAGAAACAATACATACCAATAATAGTATTAATAATAATAATAATAATACAGTGCTACACTAAATATCTGTGTATACACACACACAAACACACACACACACGCACAGTTGTCAGTACTGTAGGACATAGACAGGATTAACATACAGAACCTGGTGCCTTCTAATAAATGCACAGTGTTATTCACCCCAGCACCCTCCACCCACCCAGACTGCCCCCCAGGTCAGTTCACAATCATGTGACTAGTTCATGTTGTTGCAGTGTTGTGTACCGAGCTCTAAAAGAGACCCAAGAAATTCCGCAAACCTTACCACACTCACCAGAAACGTCTCCATTCACCAGAGACGACTGCAAACTCACTAGAAACGTTTCCATTCACCAGAGACGACTGCACACTCACTAGAAACGTCTGCATTAACTAGAGACGTCTGCACACTCACCAGAAATGTCTGCATTCACCAGAGACGACTGCACACTCACCAGAAACGTCTGCACACTCACCAGAGACGTCTGCACACTCACCAGACACGACTGCACACTCACCAGAAACGTCTGCACACTCACCAGAAACGTCTGCACACTCACCAGACACGACTGCGTACTCACCAGAAACGTCTGCATTCACCAGAGACGTCTGCACACTCACCAAAAACTTCTGCATTCACCAGAGATGTCTGCTCATTCACCAGTGACGTCTGCAGACTCACCAGGGATTCCACGCTCACTAGAAATATCTGCATTCACCAGAGACGTCTGCATACTCACCAGAAACATCTGCATTCACCAGAGATGTCTGCACACTCACCAGAGATATTTACTTTCACAATAGATGTCTGAGTCCTCACCAGAGTCATCTGTGCTCACCAGGTATGTGTATGCAGAGATGTCTGCCAATTCACTAGTCTTCTGCACTTAACAGAGATATCTGCACATTCACCAGAGATGTCTGCCTAGTCAACAGTGACGTCTGCCTACTCACCAGAGACATTTCTGGCCTCTCACCAGGAATGTATGCACACTTACCAGGGATATCTCCACACTCACCACATTTGTCCATTCACAAGAAATGTCTGCCCACTCACCAGGGATCTCTGTCCACTTACCAGGGAAGTCTGCCCACTCACCAGGCACATCTGCCTGCTCACCAGGGATGTCTGCTCTTTTAACAGAGCTGTCTTTGCTCACCAGATGTGTGTACATTCACCAGAGATGTCTGGCCTCTAACAAGGAATGTCTGCACATGACATTTGCGCACTCACCAGAGATGTCGGCACCCTCACCAGAGACGTCTGCACCCTCACCAGGGATGTCTGTGCTCACCAGAGGTATCCTCTTTCACCATATATGTCTAAATCCTCACTAGAGATATCTGTGCTTGGCAGACATGTCTATACTCAGTTCACCAGGGATGTCGGTCCAGTCAGCAGACTTCTGCATTCACCAGAGTCTGCTCTCATCAGAGACATTTGGTAATTCAACAGGGACTTCTGAACTCACCAGACATTTGCACACCTGCTAAAGATGTCTGCCCTCATCAGAGGTGTCTGCATTCACCAGAGACATCTAGACACTCACCAAGGATGTCTGCAAACTCACCAGAGAATTTGCCCACTCCCCAGAGACATCTGCTAGTTCACAAGAGACCAAGGATGTGTGCACTCATCCAAAATATCTGCTTTCACCATAGATGTCTGAATATTCACCAGAGGTGTCTGAACACTCACCAGATACATCTTCTTTCCAGTGATGTCTGCTTTCACCAGAGATTTTTGAAAACCTACCAGGGATGTCTGCACTCAGCAGACTTATGTGCACACTCATTAGTGATGTCTACATTTCCCACAAGTATCTGCATTCACCAGAGATGTCTGCATGTTCACTAGAGATTTCTGCACTTTCCAGGTACTTCTACTTCTACTTAATAATTAATGACTTGCATTCTCCAGAGATGTTTTCAAGTTTGCCAGGCAAACATGTACAATTTCCAGGGAGCTTCTCAAAGGTTATGGTGAGCTCACAAAAAAATGTATTGTCACTGTTTATGGTGATCAAATTATACAAGTGTGCCATTTCATAGATGTATTATTTCAGTTATAAAGGGAGTTCTGAAAAATGTTGAGTGCTCAGGAAAAAATTACATGATCAACAGGAAGTACACAAATACTGGTGAGCTCCGTAAGTTTTCTGGTGAGTGTGCAAAAGAGTAAATTTCCCAACATTAAAGCTACAGAATTTCATTTTACATTTCAGGGCTCTGTGTGTGTGAGAGTGTGTGTGTATTATATCTATATGTGTGTGTGTGTGTGTGTGTGTGTGTGTGTGTGTGTGTGTGTTCGTGTTCGAGTGTATATAATGTATGTGTGTGTGTGTATGTGTGTGTCTCTGTCCACTGTTTGTTGCTGCTGTTATCTTCTGGAGATTGAAATGTCACTTATCTTACTCTATCAAGTCACAGCAAGCCATGACCTGTCAGTCAAACCAGCCATCCAATCACACACAGCCAACTGCTGTCAATCAGAGGTGTTCTTCCAATCACTCTTAACCTACAATTGTCAATCAAACTAGTCCCTAGTCCCGCGCCAAATCAGAAGCTGTCAATCATTTTTCACATTGCCAATAAAACCAGGCATTTGCCTACAGACACACCGCCCTGCCTCCTGTCCTTACTCACCTCAGTGTGTGTGTGTGTGTGTGTGTGTTTGTGTGTGTTTGTGAAGAAATAAAATAACAAAATTTATTTTAGATTAAAAGTCAAATAAAATTGACACACATTACACATCCATCAGTTAGATATTATGACTTGGCATGTTTGAAAATGTGCATGGAGTGTGTGTGTGTGTCTGTGTTACCTGCTTTTAAAGGGCACTTGTAGGTCACATGATGTTGATAAAATGTCAACAGGACGACAGCACAGTAGGACAGAAACACACAGTGTTTTGATCTACCCTGGTGTAGTATAAAGGCTGTGTATATAGATTGACTGATTTGCATATTTTAAAATATTTACATATACACATTATACTGTTCCAAGCTGAAGGATCTTTCATATACATGCCGAGAAACGAAGCTGACGTTCTGAACGATTTGAAGGACTGATGTTTACGTCATGGCCCCTACCCACCCACAGTTACCCGCAATTCAGTTAACAGTTAAGCAGAAACAAGAAACAGAAAACAAGCTAGGTGGGAAACTAGGAATATGGTTCAGAGTTCATTTGAAAATATTATTTATTATATATTATTAAAATATTATGCAAAACTTTTTTTCATGCTTTTGTGTTTCCATGTTGGGATGGCTCCCTTATTTTGGTCAGAATCCCACCCACCTGATCAGCTGAAGAAATGTCATTCCGGTCTGCTGGTTGAGAACCTCAGATCATGAAGGCTTGTTAACCTGTTTGTTAAAAGGTGTGACCTCCAGGCTACTGAAAAAGAGTCTTTAAATGAAAGCCCTTTCTAGAATTACAAGGTCTCAGGTGTGAATGGGGGAGCAGGGCTGTTAAATTTGAAGTTTTGGGTACAATTCTCTCATACTGGCTACTGGATATTCAACATGGCACCTCATGGCAAAGAATTCTCTGAGGATGTGAGAAACAGAATTGTTGTTATCCTAAAGATGGACGCAAGTACTATATGTTCTATATTTTAACTGACTCACACAATGAGTACAGTAGTTAGCAAGAAATGTAAAACGTACCACTTCCATATGAAGAGGAAGGAGGACTATTTTTTTTATGATTTCAAACTCAAAATGCATCTGTTTGATTTGCCAAGTAGCCATTGCACTTTCCAAGAAGGGTAATGTTGAAAGGCATTTTCAAACAGTGCACACAGAGTACGACAATGAATTTCAACCCAAAAGCGAGCCCAAGAGGAGAAAAATGAAAGAACTAAAATTGTAGATAAGTGCTGAGTAGTCTATTATTACAATGCCCAGCTCAAAAGCAAAAGCTTTCATTCCTTGTGAGTTGTGCTATAGTGAAATCTGTAGTGTAAATCATCTGAATAAAGTTGGTGAGATTTTTTTGTGTGTGAATTACCCTGTTTTGCCAAAAAAGAGGCCTGGTAGATTACGATGGCCTGTCCACTGGAAAAGTAGGTCTCGGGCCAGAAAAGTTTAGGCACCTCTGGATTAGGCTATAAAATGATAAGCGTAACTGTTCCATTTGTGTGACCAACAGGATACTGAGGACCCTTCCTATCTCAACTGCAGCCTAGGCTTCACAACAAAATCACAAATAGTCTAGCTTCTCTCACTTCTCTTTCACTCTCTAACTCTCTTAACCCGTCTTTATCCTTATCCATACCTCTTTCTCTTTCTGTAGTGCTTAACTACCCTGACCTGATCCAGAACAGAAGCCTCACTGCATTCACTGCATTTCTGGAACATTGTGCTGCTCTAGAGCAGCATCTCCCTCCTGTTCTCCATCTCTTCCCATCCCATCCCATAATATCATTACCGTGGTAATCTGCTCATCACTCATTCATTACGACCTCATCATGCTTGGCCAATCGGATTAGGCTGTATAATTACAGATTCAGCAGCTGATAGCAGGAGCTGCTGCAGTGAAGCAGAGTGGTCTGGGAAAGACCTGATCTGTGTGTTTAAACTTTCCACATGACCCAGGTCCATCAAATATCAGTGCAGGACTGCAAACATCCCCAAACACACCAACGAAACACCAAAACACCTTCAATAAATCATAAAACAATGAAGAGCCCCCAAACATCTACAGGAAACCTCTTGCCCTTTCGGGAATCCCTGTTCAGCTACACAAAACCCCAAAATACATTGAGGAACCCCAAAAAACCTCCAGGAAAATCTTAAACACACCCAGGAAAACCCAAACAGCTCAAGGAAACTTTAAAAATAATATTTCAAATAAACCCACAGCTACTCCTACTATGGTCTCGTTCCGCCGAAATCTTCGAGATCTCTCAGCAGACCAGTACTCCTCGCTGGTGACTGACAATATGCCTCCACCAGGCTCATTTTCATCACTCAATGTAAATGATGCCACTGACACTCTCTGCTCCACACTAAGCTCCTGTTTGGACAACTTCTGTCCTCTTACATCTCGAGCCATTAGCTCAAACAAACCGCAGCCATGGCTTAAAAATGACACACTCAGGGAACTACGCTCCAAACTCCGAGCTGCCGAAAGAAAATGGCAAAAAACCCAAAAACAAGCAGACCTAAAAAATTACCAACTGCTCCTGGCTTCTTTCTCAGCCAACCTCACTACTGCTAAAGCTGAATTTTATCACAATAAATTCTGCTCTCTCACAGACTCCCGGAAATTATTTGCTACATTTAAATCACTACTCAACCCTCCGCCTCCTCCTCCGGCTACATGCCTTACGGCTGAAACACTTGCCTCATTCTTTACTGGCAAATTGGCGGCCATCAGCAACCAGTTTACTGATGCACAATGTAGCAGTCCTACTGCATCCTCTACTGCCCGGTGTCCCTCCACCGAAGGCGTTGCTTTCTCCTCGTTCACTCCTCTCACTGAGAACGAGACACTGGCTCTCCTAACACGTAGCCGTCCTACTACGTGTCCGCTTGACCCAATTCCTTCAAACCTACTGCAAACTATCGCACCTGCAATCATTCCGGGTATCACTCACACGATCAATGCCTCTTTAACTTCTGGTGTATTCCCCACTGCTTTCAAACAAGCACATGTGACACCACTGCTTAAAAAGCCTTCTCTCAACCCCGCCCAGGTTGACAACTACAGACCGGTCTCACTGCTACCCTTTCTCTCTAAAACACTAGAAAGAGCAGTTTTAAATCAGGTCTCTGGCTTCCTCTCCCAGAATGACCTTCTGGACCAGAACCAATCTGGGTTCAAAAAAGGACATTCTACCGAGACGGCTCTGTTGTCTGTGACTGAAGCGTTGAAAACTGCCAGAGCTGCAGGTCAGTCCTCAGTGCTCATTCTGCTGGACCTCTCGGCCGCATTTGACACAGTCAACCATGACTTCCTCCTAACTATACTCTCAAACATGGGGATCGCAGATAATGTGCTGTCATGGTTCAGATCATACCTCACTGGGCGCTCGTTCAAGGTGTCGTGGCAAGGACAGCTGTCCTCAGCCCGCTCCTTATCCACTGGGGTTCCCCAAGGTTCGGTACTGGGACCCCTTCTCTTCTCCATATACACCACGTCTCTTGGTCAGGTTATCCGCTCACACGGATTTTCCTACCATTGCTTTGCTGATGACACCCAGCTATACCTGTCGTTCTCACCTGAAGATCACTCAATCTCTGCACGGATATCGCAGTGTCTCTCTGACGTATCCTCATGGATAAGGGAGCATCACCTTCAATTAAATCTCTCAAAGACTGAACTTCTGGTTATACCAGCAAAACCATCTTTTCAACAAAAATTCTCTATAAGTATCGACTCTCTCTCTCTCTCACCGACAAAGGTTGCTAGGAACCTGGGTGTTATGGTTGATGACCAACTCTCCTTCACGCACCATGTGGCCTCAGTTGCTCGGTCCTGCCGCTTTGCGCTCTATAACATCCGAAAAATTAGACCGTTCCTGACGCAACAGGCCACCCAACTCCTGGTGCAAGCGGTCGTCATCTCACGCCTCGACTACTGCAATGCCCTGCTAACTGGCCTCCCGGCCTGTGTAGTAAAACCACTCCAGATGATCCAGAACGCAGCAGCACGTCTGGTCTTCAACCAGCCAAAACGGGCACATGTCACCCCGCTGCTCATTGAGCTCCATTGGCTACCAGTTGATGCTCGCATCAAATTCAAAACTCTTACAATCGCCTACAAGGTGATGTCAGAACAGGCTCCTTCCTACCTGCACTCGCTCCTGAAGGCTTACGCTACCTCCCGGCCGCTGCGCTCCTCCAGTGAACGTCGCCTCGCTTTGCCAAACATTCACACTAAGCAATCCAGACTGTTCTCATACAGAGTTCCCCAATGGTGGAACAAACTACCCTCCACTACCAGATCAGGAGAATCTCTCGCTATCTTCAAGAAACTCCTGAAGACAGAGCTCTTCAAAGAGCACTTACTCTCTTAACAATTCCAAGAATCCCCAGACAATAAATCAAACTCTCCTGAAATCACAACTACTTCACAAAAACCAAGTATAGGACTGAGGGCTCCACCAGCATCAAACAAAAACCTACGGTGCACAGTGTATGATTTAGGCCCCTAGTGCAGCAGTGCACAACCCATATGGGGCCCATCACTGACATCCAAATATTGGGCCAACATAAAGCCCATGAACAAAATTATCTGATACCCAATTGGGCTACCCATACAGACCCCATATGGGCATGTTTAGGAATGTCTAGAGTGGCTGGAGTCGCACCTACTAGAAATCATCCTTTTGGTCTCAATCACATAGATACTAAATCACATTAAGTCCACTGGTGGGCACCTCTCCATTGGAGGATCACCCAATCTGGTTTCTTATTATGGACAACTGTAGGAGAACCCTTTACAGCACTGCATCACATTGAATTCACTGGACAGAGCCTCGTTTAGGACACTGTCAAACTAGGGCACAGTTTAACCAACCTTATAAGGGCATTCATTAAGACACTTTACATAGCTCTAGAAGGTACATCATCATCATCATGCAGCTTGCCATCAGCTGCCGGAGCCCTGAAAGAGCACAATTGGCCTTGCTCTCGCTGGGTGGGTAGATGGCACTCTTTCACCTAATCACTCCTAGGGTGATGTCGATCAGCGCAAGGTATCTGTGAGCTGATGTATCGGAACCGAGTCGCTGCGCTTTCCTCCAAGTGCGCTGTGATGCTACTCAGTAATGCTGCATCAGCAGCAGCTTGAAAAGAGGTGGTGGCTGACTTCACATGTATCGGAGAAGGCATGTGCTAGTCCTCACCCTCCTTGTGTTGTGGGACCACTAGTGCTGGGGGGATACAGGTGAGTAGCAGCTGAACAATCGTCCAAGCCAAATTGGGTAGAAAAAATGGGAGAAAATTAGAAATAATTCTTAAAAAAACAAACAAAAAAGAAAGGGCACAGGTAATTTTGGCCTATGTTAAGAGCAGCCAGTATGGCACTTTTGGTTTGTTTTTTGCCATCCTAGAGGGCATTTTAGTCACGTTTTTACAATCATGGGGCAGTTGACCCCCTGCGTCCCTCCTCTGGGTCTGCCAGTGCTCACAACATTCACTCTCTCTCTCTCTCGCGCTCACACACACACACATACACACCTGTCTGAGTGAGGGAGAGTGCCCTGCTGCTGATCTCTGTGAGGATTAGCAGTGAGGAAATAAAACTCTATTGGATTAACAGCTTCCTGTTAAACACACACACACACACACACACACACGGTTTTCCCTTTGGTACAACCTGTACTTTTGAAAAACACATTCGTCACACATCAAACTCTCTCCATCTCTTTCTCCATTAATCAACAACCTTAAATACAGATCCTCTTTAACACAGTGTGAACACACATACACACCAGCTCACATTTACAGCCACTATCTAGAACCTCCCAAATGACTTTTTTGTGCAGCGTTCTCCAACCAAACATGTACTACTATAACTAGTCTCACACATCAGATACCATCAACCTGTCCAGCATCACACCAATGTTCAGCTTTAGCCCTCACATAACCATGTACATTAAGGCTGTGTGTGTGAGTCAGAATGATGAAACAGGGAGACAGCAGTGATGCAATACATTTTAATAACCAAGCCCCAAAATACACACTCACACTCAGTTCTTTTATAGCATCTGTGGATACAGTGTGTCTACATCCTTTCCATCACAACGGCAACAGGGACTCTGTTCCCAACCAGGTCCTGTACATGTGTCAGCCTGCATGCTGATGAGAGCTTGACACCTGCTCTTTTCAGCTTCTGTCACCCACCCACACAGGTGTTAAGAGTTATTACTATTGTAATGTATTGTTATTTATTTATTTTATAAAAATAATGATTGCACTTGTATTAGCTTTACTTACACTTGAGTTTAAGTTTGTAACAGTTATACAATATATAACACTTACAGTTAAACACACTGTTTCTGTTAATAATATATATATAAATATATACATATGTATACCACCTATATATCACCTTTGCTTTGATTGGCTGCCCTGTTCTAAAAGCCGTCCAGACTAAAAGAATAATAAGAGTAGTATGAGGCTAAACTGCTGTAGGCTAAATGGGTGGGGCTAAAATGTGTGCACTATATGGGCAGAGACTAAACTGATGTAACCTGAACGGGTGGAGTCTAAAATTCTATAAACTGAATGGATTTACAGCTAACTTAGTTATAAACTAAATGGGTGGGGCTAAACTGCTCTAGGCTGAATGGGTGGGGATAAACTGCGTTAGGCTGAAAGGGTGGGGTTAAAGTGTTCTAGCCTAAATGGGTGTGGCTAAACTGCTGTAAGACACTGAGGAGGTTTGGGTGCTGACCCTGCAGTGTGTGTGACTACATGATTGTTTGATTCTTTCATACCATTCTCATTCATACCATTATTATAAATCTAGCTCATTTATTACACTAAATCACACACTTTCCTTTTATCTGTCTCTCTCTGTCTTCTTCTGTCTCTCTTTCTCCTTTCCATCTCTCTGTATCTGTCTCTCTGTTTCTCTATCTCCCCGTTTCTCTCTCCCTGGTGAGGTGTTGTGGTTGTGGTGATTAAACAGGCTGTGCTGTGATGGCTGCCGTGGTAACGGCGAAAAGTGTTTGTCAAAGAGGAGGATGGGTGAGAAAATCACACACACACTCACACAACCACCTTGACACTAGAAGCAATGACATTTTATCTGCTTGTCTCCACTTTTTGTTTTTAATTGGCCGGACAGAGCAGTGTGTGTAAAAGCTGATTCCCTTCACTTTACTGATGACCTCACAACCATTTAACCAATCAGTTCCCTAGGAAAAGACTCATAGTATCATAAATCATAAAACAAACAAAAACAAACAATCAAAAACAAATCAAAGATGCAATTTATCACAAAAACCAGTTTAGAGAAAAACTAACTAATAGGAAGAACGAATTATCAACTATAATTATTAACAAACTATTACTGCAAAAGAAAAAAAGCAAATATAGAAAAACAGGTTCGCAAAAACCAGCAATAAAAAATAATTACTGTAGCACAAAAACAAGTTATGGAAACAACATTGTTATTGCAAAAACATGTATTGACAAAAATGAGTTATTAAAAAATGTTTTACAAAAATTAGTAAAGAGAAAAATTATAAAAATACTATTAGAAAAAAATATTTATTGGGAAATAATAGTGGAAAAATGCAATAAGGGAAAAAGCTAATTACGAAAAGCCAAGAAAAAGTAGCCATTTTAAAACCCGACTGGCTCACACACTTGTTTATTAACACAACACTGTACAGCTTTAATCTCACTATCAACTTTCAGATATATACTGTATGTACAGAGAGAGAAGAGAGGGGGATAGAAAGAGAGCATAAAATAGACAGAGAGAGAGGGAGCGCGAGAAAGAGGTTAAAAGCAATGCCATCCAAACCTACAGCCCTAATGGGCCGCGAAACATCGATATAAATAGATACTGCAGCAGATGGAGGAGAAACACATGGAGAGAGAGATAGAGATAGAAAAAAGAGAGAGACCCCACTTTCAGAAGAGAGTTCTGAAAATACACATCCTCTCAGCTCTGTATTTCCAATTCACTTAATTTTATTTTCAGTATTTACAATATTAAACGTAAAAATGTGTTTTTTAAATTTCCTTTCCACCTTAAATGGTGCAGCATCTCAGTTCGAGGAACATTAGTAA
Source organism: Astyanax mexicanus (assembly GCF_023375975.1). Lineage (NCBI taxonomy): Eukaryota > Metazoa > Chordata > Actinopteri > Characiformes > Acestrorhamphidae > Astyanax > Astyanax mexicanus. The sequence continues at coordinate 12,450,176 of NC_064425.1, read as the reverse complement.
TGTGTAATTGCTGCAACATTTAAGGTGGAAAGGAAAATTACAATTACAAGAAGGAAATTGTGGTTTTGATGATGCAGATGTGTGTTTAGGCACGCAGTTAGCACAATGCTAATTGGTGGGATATATGCTTCCATTACTTGTTATCCACATTATCCTTGTAGCTCCAATGTAAACACAAAAGTACTGAATACGACTCTGTCGCAACACTGTCCTTTGTTGGCCCACATGTTTCACTATGCTTCACTCTGACGGACAGGTGCTTCTTGTTTGCTCTGAAAACTCTCCCAGTAGGCGGGGTCTTCATCTGAAAGAGGCGTGGCTCCAGAGACCAGTTCACTGAAGCTCAACAGGGTGAAGGAAGGGGGTGTGGCCTCAGCATCCTGTGTGAAAAGAGTAGTGTAGGTTAGTGTGTGAAACGACGATGTGTGTTTAGCTGTGTTCTGTGTTTTCTGGCTGAACTCACTTTATAGACGGAACCCTCCGGCGTTCCCAGCGCCACGGCAACGTGATGATGTTTATCCAGTAAACACTCCTGCAGAGGAAACACAAGCATCACTTACACAGTATTATTGCAGATGTGATGTGCAGATATGTACTTTGAGTACATACACACACACACACACTCACACAAAGCTGACCAGTACAGACATCAAATTTCCATTATGTTTAAATTGTTGTTTTTAGTATTTTATCAATGTACACAAAAAAACTACAGAGAGAGAGAGATACAAATAATTCAATATACAGCTACTAATCTAGTACCTTCAAATACTTATAAGATATACTTATCTGTTCAGAACTACAGTAGGTTAGGTTTCTTTTTCATATCTTTTTACAGAAGCTAGAATAGATCTATGGTCTTTACAAAACATATTCATGAAGTTCTTTGCACAAAATCACTCTCACGGAAAGAGATCTCACCAGCTCTATTCTAAGCTGTTTAAGGGCTCTGACACTTTTATGCAAATAAGCATAACAGTATTTACCAAGTTAGTGTAATGTAGCTTGTCCTAAATGGCAAAACATGAACAAGCTATTTCATGCCTAACTGTGATAGTAACATAAAACTCATTATTTGAAAGTACTGACTTGCCACAGACAGTAGGTACAGATCCCTCCCTCAGACAAAGTCTGCTGGCTAATCCTGCTGGATGGATGGATGGATGCTTTATTTATCCCGAAGATGTAGAGGGTGGGGCTCTGGTGGGGGTTGACGGGTGAGCGGTGGTGCCAGGGAGGGGCATTCAAAATGCTCATAGAAGCATGTGATGATTCCTGACCCTAAACTCTTTTTTCTGATTTACAGAAAACGATTGGATGGATAGATGGATTTTTTTGTTTTTTGGAGTGTTTAGAGGGGGGAAAAGAGACCCACAAAACAGAGTTTTGCATAATGTGTCCCCTTTAACATCATGCAATTTGCGATTTCACAAAAACCTGTTCACCAGTGTACTCTATGTCTTCAATGTAAAACAGAGCAGTGTTCTTCAGCCCTGCTCAGCTCATTTTAGAGGATTGCCTGCTTTAAGACACCTACTGCAACTCTGAGGGCCTGTTAATAAGATGAATAGTTGAATCAGGTGTGTTAGGGAAGGAAAACCAGGTCCAGGACTGAAGAACCCTGCAGTAGATGGATTCAGAAATAGGTTTTGCAGTGATAGTGAGATTAATTTATGGTGAGACCCAGTATCACTCAGCACTCACCCAGTGACCCATCAGCAAGTCAGTGAACTGTCAAAAGCATTGGCATTATTGTAACTTATTTACACCCTTTTTAATTGGAAAACATAATTAGTAGGGCTGTCAGAATTAAAGTATTAACACATGCAATTAATCTGGAAACTTAATCACTTTTTCTACAGAACCTAATGATGTATTAGTTGTTTTATTTAGGGAAGTAAACACAGCATTGTTACTGCTTAGTTCAGAAAGTAGAGTATTTTTTTTAAACATTAAAATATGGATTAAATCTCTTATTATTTTACCTCTCCCTCTTCCTTTTTATTCTTCTGCTTTTCTCTTTCGCTGTGATTTGCAATCATGATTAATTACAAAATTAAAGCATATTTAACTGACACTACTAATAATTAGCCTTTTTTGTTTGTCCTGTTTTTAGTTTTACATGCAATGTGTTCAGTGTGACCCTTGTTTCTACATCATCTGCACTCCATAACCTTGCTTCATCCCCAGGCAGTGTGTTGCTGTTGTATATAGTGTAGAATTCACAGCACTCTGCTAGCCTTATTAATGCAGCCACAAAGTTGACTATCCATCCTCTTGGCTCCTTTTGTGGAATCTAAAGCGTTCAGCAATGACTTCAGTGACAAATGAGCCAACAGAGTTTCTACAAAGGTTTTAATATGTTTTGCTGTCTGGTTTTGCCAAAACTGCCAACAATCCCAGCAACTTAAGCTCTGTGTGCACGCTGTGTTTACGCCTGCAAGCTACGCATTTCTTTCAGCAGCTCACACAGTGAATTTAGCTTTTAATACCAACAATATTTTCCTATGCAGAAAGACACACTAAAAGTGCCATATACAAAAACACCTAGTGTCTTAGTACTTAATATTTAAAGATTCTCAATATACAGTACCGGTCAAAACCTCTTTTCTTTCAATGTATTATCTTTCTTTTTATGATTATTTAATTCTTGATGAACTGAATCATTTGATAAATATCCATAATCTAACTGAATTAAACTGACTTATAGTGAAAACTGAGAATTCTTGATGAACTGAATCATTTGATAAATACTTAAAATCTTGCCGAATCAAACTGACTAGCAATAAAAATTGAGAATTCTTAAGAGATTGTTCCAGGCAGGTGGTGCAGAAAATGGTCAGAAAGCTGTCTTTCCGAATTCAGTCCTAACTTTTGATACAACAAAAAACAACTAAAAATATAGCCGCAAGCGGCAATCATCAGGTTCAAGCACCAACTTGCACAATGGTGCCTACTGGAGCATTGAATGGTGATGTGTAAGAAGGTCTAATATGATTGGAGATGCCCTGTCACATTTAGAAATTATCAAGTTTTTCACCTGTTATTAATGTTGAGCAGAGGCCTTTCAACCTGATCAGTGCTTAAATTCACATGTAAATCTAGTGAACTTTGTAGGATATTCATTAAGTGAGTTAGAACTAGTCAAAAGGTGTCTACATGTTATTGGTATTGATCAGGTGGCTTCAACCAGAATGTTCACAAAGTGGTATTCAGATTGACCTTTGAACCTTTGCAGAACAAGCTGAAATGTTTGACCAAACAAGTTTAAATTAACACAAAGGAGTGAATGTTCTGATATGACATGTAATTACGAAGTTATTATAAATCTAGTTCTGAATTAAATGGCACTTCATCAAGCACCAACTAGCACAATGGTGCCTACTAGAGCATAGGATGGTGATGTGTAAGAAGGTCTAACACAATTGGAGACATTCTGTCACATTTAAAATGATCAAAAGTCTTTCACCTGTTATTAATGTTGAGAAGAGGCACAAAGGAGTGAATGTTCTGATATGACATGTAATGTCAAGTTATTCTTAATCTAGTTCTGTATTAAATGGCGCTTCATCAGAGTGATATTGTACAGAGGTCTTTAACATTGTGAGATTACAGCAAATACTGCAGAGTTACAGCAATTTAGGTTAGAAATTCCAAGGACGCACAGATTGCTTGATGCCTGGAGAGTATTGTATGTGAAATTTTCACAAATGTTCTTAATGAAAATTTACCTAGAGACTCTACAGTGTGCAGCAAGACTGAAATGGAGGTGATAGGCCAAATATCCAGAGAGTAGTTTCAATATAGCTATTTTCAAACAATTAGCAATTATGAATGAACAAAGCACTTTTTAAACATAGTTGTATTGAGAAATTTGTCAGAGCCACTGTACTAAATATGGCAAAAACAATTAGATGTCAAAATAGTACAGCATGATTGACATATACTCGTTTTTTTGGAACAGCGCCCCCCAGTGGGCGGATTGTTTCAGCACTTTGCAGGTCACTACAGTGTCTCCACCTGAACATAACTGCCAAATATCATCCAGATTGGGCAACATTCAGCCTGCCAAAATGTCTGCTGAATGCTGATTGGCTGATGGTGTTCAGCCATGTTGATTGATTAAGTTGCCCTTTGAACATCCTTTAGAGGCTGTATGATAGATTCTGCATGCAAAGTTTCAACTTGCTAGGTTGCACGGTTGCTGAGAAACAGTGCTCCAAATTGACCTCTTGAAGTGAATGGGGCATATATCCGGAAGGACTAATTTGCATATGGCGGCCATATTGTTTACATATTTCAACTTTTTCTTAATGAATATTGAAGCGCATGCTCTCACGAGTGTTTTGATACCAAACATGCCAGGATTGGTCAAAATTCCTAGGACTAGTTTGCAAAAGTAGGTTTTGCATATTATGCAAATTAGCACAAAATCTATATAGACGGAAGTGCATGGTCCAAATTGGAAAGTTGTTGGTATTGACCCAAGGAATCCATCAAAAAAAGAATTTTGAATGTAGGTCTTATGGTTTTTGAGTTATTGAGAAAATTGTGAAAAATGAATTTCCTTGTTTATAGCGCCACCACTTGACCAATCGGTGCCATTTTTGTTGTCCACCGAGATGCACTGATCCTACATCTACCTACCAAGTTTCATTTCTCTATGACTTACGGTTTAGGCTGCACAACTGTTTTTTCAGGAGAAAAAGAATAATAATAATAAATATAGCCGCAAGCGGCGATTTACGGGGTTCGAGCGTTACAGGCAAAGAGACCCCTGGAGGCCAGTTAGGCTTAAAACATGTTGCTGGTTGACCGGCATCGCCAAACTGGATGAGGATGACCAGCATGACCGTGAAGACCAAGCTAGATTACCAGCATGACTAATCTGGATGACAAACTTGTTGACCATATTGACCAAGCTGGAAGACCATAATGACCAAACTGGATGACCAGCATGGCAAAGGTGGTTGGCCAGTATGACCAAGCTGGAAGACCACCATTACTATGAGGACAAAGCGGAATGACCAGCAGGACCATAATGACCAATGTGAATGGCCAGCATGACCAAGCTGGATGGCCAGCATAACCAAGCTGGGTGACCAGCGTGACCATAAAGACCATAATGGCAATGCTAGATGAGTGGTGTGAGTAAACTAGTTGAAAAGCATTGATAAATTGAGCTGTAGTGTTCATCAGGTTTTATGTGGTGTCTTACTGCACTCTAGTGCGCATTTGGTGAAACAAATTCAGTTCTTAAATTGAAAAAACACAAGGCATAAAAAGGGCATATAAATAACCCGTATATAGTATATAAGTTTTGACCTGATTAACATTCCGCCTGTTAAAAGCTTGCTGGAATGTGATTGGCTAATAGTGACCACAAAAGTGTCCATATCAAATTTTCATTTGGTGTACCATTAGTGCATGGGCCATAGATGATAATTGGCTAGGATGACCTTGATAGCTTGTATGGTTCTAGAGAAACAGCTATCGAGCCTTGGCCCCGCCCCCTGGGGGTGTATGTCTACTTAAACTGACAGGGTATCTGAGAATCATGTAATGATCAAAGGACTGAAGTGGTATTAGTGTCAGGTTAAGCATTCAAAAGTTATAAGTGTTAAAGACATTTTACTGCACCATGGTAGAACTCATTTGCATATGGCGGCCATATTGTTTATAAATGTAAAGATTTTTTAAATAATTATTGAGGAGTAAGCTCTGCTGAACTGTTTGACACCAAACATGTCATGATTGGTCAAGGATCCAAGGACAAGATCTCAAAAGTAGGTTTTGCATATTATGCAAATTTAAAAAAAAATTAAGTGGGTGGAGCATAAACAAGAATGACCCAGGCGTCTGACTAGCATGACCAAGAAGGATAAAGATCTTCAATTAAGCAAGACAAGCAAGATTGAATAAGTTCAGCAGAGCTTTAATTTAGAATAATTCAACTGTAACTGTTTCAACAAATGACCACCAGAGCGCAGCAAGAGACCACATATAACCTGCTGGAAATCTATCACTCTATCAGAAAGACAGAACATTCCCTATCAGTGTGTTTCTATTTATTAAAAAGAGAAGAAAAGTCCGATTGGGCTCCAAATTGGTACACATGATCAAGTGGTCTGTATATACATGTATGTAAATTTGTGTGTTGATAAGGTCAAAGGTTCCTGACTTCTGACCATTTAGGTTTGAAAAAAGTGATAATACAGGCTTATGGCCTACAAAATGGCTGTTGCTCTTTGGCCATATTAGAGGCAAAAAATATCTGATTTGGCTCAAAATTTGCAATCAGGATCACAATATCAGTCTATATATGTATGTCAATTTCTGTGTCAATAGGGTCAAAGGTTCCTGACTTCTGTGCATTTAGATTTGAAAAAAGCGATAATACAGGCTTGAGGCCTACAAAATCGCTGTAGTTTTCCAGCCGTTGTAGAGGCAAAACATGTCCGATTTGGCTGAAAATTTGCAATCAAGATCAGATTATCATTCTATATATGTGTATAAATTTGTGTGTTGATAGGGTCAAAGGTTCCTGTCTTCTGTCCATTTAGGTTGGAAAATAGCGATAAATAGAATAAATTGAAAATAGTTATTTTTTCACTGTAGAGCCTACTGAAGACTTATTTGGCTCATACTTGGCACATGTACTTCAAATGTCATTGTTAATTAGTAGCTTCAACAGTTTTGGCATGTTTTAAACTTTGACAGAGTTTTGGCCAAATAACTCTGAAAAGGCTTTCACGTACATGTTTGATCAAGGTTTATGGGCCTCAAATAGTTAAAATGTCAAGACTTTTTTGATAATTATTTACCTACAGGGTCTCAAGATTGCATCAAGACCAAATTTGTTTTGATTGATTAAGGACTTAAAGACAAGTTCGAAAAGAGCAATTTTTACTCTTTTGGCCACTGATGAAAATCTTTGCATTTTTGGTAAACATATGTAATTACAAAGTTGTAAAGGCTACAGCAAAGTATACAACTAAAAAAGAATAACAAGCCTAGGCCACTTGTACCTTTGGATATAACTGATTTTCTGCTATAGCGCCCCCTTGAGGCCAATCAACGCCATATTTTAATGGATGATAGAAGGCCCTGAGATACATGTAGGGTATAAGTATCGTCCTGATTGGTCATTGTTTAGCCTGTCAAAAGCTTGCTGGAATCTGATTGGCTAATAACGATCGCAAAAATTTCCATATCAAAATTTCCTTCTGTAAAACATTAGGACATAGGCCATAGATGATACATGCCAAAGGAGAGCTTCATAGCTTGTACGGTTCCTCAGAAACAGATTTTTAGCTTTGGCTCCGCCCCCTGTGGGCGTATGTCTACACAGATTGACGGGCTACCTCAGAATCATGTTGGCATCAAAGTCGTAAAGTGGCATTAGTGTAGGTTTAAGCATTCAAAAGTTACAGCTGTTAGAGTAAATTTGGGTGTGCCACGGTAAGATTAATTTGCATATGGCGGCCATATTGTTTACAAATTTCACAATTTTTTCGATAATTATTGAGGTTGGGACTCTGCTGAGTTGTTTGACACCAAATATGACAGGATTGGTCAATGACCCTAGGACAAGTTCTCAAAAGTAGGTTTTGCCTATTATGCTAAATAGCAAAAAATCTAAGTGGGCGGAGCTTAGTGGTTCTATTGACCTTTTTGATTTGCCATTAACCAAGGAATCATATAATGCAAGAATTTTTGCTCTAGCTATCAGGGCGTAGGAGTTACGGGGCCAAACGCGTTGACCTTCGCCATAGCGCCCCCTTGAGGCCGATCGGGCTCATCTTTTGAATCTGAGTAGCGGTGAGAAGTACTACCATATGACCAAGTCTCAGCCCTGTAGGCCTTACGGTTTCTTCTGCCCAATCACTTCTATTGCAGAAAAAGAATAATAATAATAATAATAAATATAGCCGCAAGCGGCGATTTACGGGGTTCGAGCGTTACAGGCAAAGAGACCCCTGGAGGCCAGTTAGGCTTAAAACATGTTGCCGGTTGACCGGAATCGCCAAACTGGATGAGGATGACCAGCATGACCGTGAAGACCAAGCTAGATTACCAGCATGACTAATCTGGATGACAAACTTGTTGACCATATTGACCAAGCTGGAAGACCATAATGACCAAACTGGATGACCAGCATGGCAAAGGTGGTTTGCTAGTGTGACTAAGCTGGATGACCAGCATTGCTATGATGACTAAGCTGAATGACCAGCAGGACCATAATGACCAATGTGAATGACCAGAATGACCTAGCTGGATGAGCAGCACAACCAAGCTAGGTGACCAGCCTGACCATAAAGATCATAATTACAATGCTAGATGAGTGGTGTGAGTAAAGTAGTTGAAATGCATTGATAAATTGGTAGTCATGATCAAGTGGTCTGTATATATATGTAAGTAAATGTGTGTGTTGATAGGGTCAAAGGTTCCTGACTTCTGACCATTTAGGTTTGAAAAAAGCGATAATACAGGCTTATGGCCTGCAAAATCTCTGTTGCTATTTCGCCATGTCAGTGGCAAATTATATCCGATTTGGCTCAAAATTTGCAATCAAGATCACAACATCAGTCTATACATGTACGTAAATTTCTGTGTCGATAGGGTCAAAGGTTCCTGTCTTCTGTCCATTTAGGTTTGAAAAAAGCGATAATACAGGCTTGAGGCCTACAAAATCAGTGTAGTTTTCCAGCCGTTGTGGAGGGAAAACATGTCCGATTTGGCTGAAAATTTGCAATCAAGATCAGATTATCAGTCTATATATGTGTATAAATTTGTGTGTTGATAGGGTGGAAGGTTCCTGTCTTCTGTCCATTTAGGTTTGAAAATAGCGATAAATAGAATAAATTAAAAATAGTTAATTTGTCACTGTAGAGCCTACTGGAGACTTATTTGGCTCATACTTGGCAAATGTGCTTGAAATGTCATTGTTAATTTGTAGCTTCAACAGTTTTGGCATGTTTAAAACTTTGACAGAGTTTTTTCCAAATAACTCTGAAAAGGCTTTCACGTACATGTTTGATCAAGGTTTATGAGCCTCAAATAGTTAAAATGTCAAGATTTTTTCGATAATTATTTACCTACAGGGTCTCAAGATTGCATCAAGACCAAACTTGTTTTGATTGATTGAAGACTTAAAGACAAGTTCGAAAAGAGCCATTTTTACGCTTTTGGCCATTGATGAAAATCTTTGCGTTTTTGGTAAACACATGTAATTACAAAGTTGTAAAGGCTACAGCAAAGTATACAACTAAAGAAGAATAACAAGCCTAGGCCACTTGTACCTTTAGATATAACTGATTTTCTGCTATAGCGCCCCCTTGAGGCCAATCAACGCCATATTTTGATGGATGATAGAAGGCCCTGAGGTACATGTAGGGTATAAATATCGTCATGATTGATCATTGTTTAGCCTGTCAAAAGCTTGCTGGAATCTGATTGGCTAATAGCGATCGCAACAATTTGCATATCAAATTTTCCTTCTGTGATACATTAGGACATAGGCCATAGATGACACATGCCAAAGGAGAGCTTCATAGCTTGTACGGTTCCTGAGAAACAGATTTTTAGCTTTGGCTCCGCCCCCTGGAGGCGTACGTCTACACAGATTGACGGGCTACCTCAGAATCATGTTGGCATCATAGGTCTAAAGTGGCATTAGTGTCGGTTTAAGCATTCAAAAGTTACAGCTGTTAGAGTAAATTTGGGTGTGCTACGGTAAGATTAATTTGCATATGGCGGCCATATTGTTTATAAATTTCACAATTTTTTTGATAATTATTGAGGTTGGGACTCTGCTGAGTTGTTTCACACCAAATATGATAGGATTGGTCAATGACCCTAGGACAAGTTCTCAAAAGTAGGTTTTGCATATTATGCTAAATAGCAAAAAATCTAAGTGGGCGGAGCTTAGTGGTTCTATTGACCTTTTTGATTTGCCATTAACCAAGGAATCATATAGTGCAAGTATTTTTGCTCTATCTATCAGGGCGTGGGAGTTACAAGGCCTAACGCATTGACCTTCGCCATAGCGCCCCCTTGAGGCCGATCGGGACTCATGTCATGCGGCTGAGTGGGGGTCTAAAGTACTACCATATGACCAAGTCTCAGCTCTCTAGGCCTTACGGTTTGTTCTGTGCAATCACTTCTAGGTCAGAAAAAGCAGGGGAAGCGATTATAAATACCAATATAGCCGCAAGCGGCGATTTACGGGGTTCGAGCGTTACAGTCAAAGAGGCCCCTGGAGGCCAGTTAGGCTTAAAACATGTTGCTGGTTGACCGGCATCACCAAACTGGATGACCAGCATGGCAAAGGTGTTTGGCCAGTATGACCAAGCTGGATGACCAGCATTGCTATAATGACAAAGCTGAATGACCAGCAGGACCATAATGACCAATGTGAATGACCAGAATTACCTAGCTGGATGGGCAGCATAACCAAGCTAGGTGAACAGCGTGACCATAAAGACCATAATGACAATGCTAGATGAGTGGTGTGAGTAAACTAGTTGAAATGCATTGATAAATTGTGCTGTAGTGTTCAGCAGGTTTTATGTGGTCTCTTGCTGCACTCTAGCGGGCATTCGGAGAGCCTAGCAGTGAGGCTTAAAAGGGCACATATCAATAACCAATAATATCAATAATAGTGTATAAGTTTTGACATGATTAACATTTAGCCTGTCAAAAGCTTACTGGAATGCGATTGGCTTATAGTGACCACAAAAGTGTCCATATCAAATTTTCATTTGGTGTACCATTAGTGCATGGGCCATAGATGATAATTGGCAAGGATGACCTTGATAGCTTGTATGGTTCTAGAGAAACAGCTATCGAGCATTGGCTCCGCCCCCTGGGGGTGTATGTCTACTTAAACTGACAGGGTATCTGAGAGTCATGTAATGATCAAAGGACTGAAGTGGTATTAGTTTCAGGTTAAGCATTCAAAAGTTATAAGTGTTAAAGACATTTTACTGCACCATGGAAAAACTAATTTGCATATGGCGGCCATATTGTTTATAAATTTAAAGATTTTGTTTAATAATTATTGAGGAGTAAGCTCTGCTGAACTGTTTGACACCAAACATGTCATGATTGGACAAGGAGGCAAAGACAAGATCTCAAAAGTAAGTTTTGCATATTATGCAAATAAAAAAAAAATTAAGTGGGTGGAGCATAAAAAAGAATGACCCAGGTGGCTGACTAGCATGACCAAGAAGGATAAAGATCTTCAATTAAGCAAGACAAGCAAGATTGAATAAGTTCTGCAGAGCTTTAATTTAGAACAATTCAAATGTAGCTGTTTCACCAAATGACCACCAGAGCGCAGCAAGAGACCACATATAACCTGCTGGAAATCTATCACTCTATAAGTAAGACAGAACATTCCCTATCAGTGTGTTTCTATTTATTAAAAAGAGAAGAAAAGTCCGATTGGGCTCCAAATGGGTACTCATGATCAAGTGGTCTGTATATATATGTGTGTAAATTTGTGTGTTGATAGGGTCAAAGGTTCCTGACTTCTGTCCATTTAGGCTTGAAAAAAGCGAAAATACAGGCTCATGGCCTACAAAATGGCTGTTGCTCTTTGGCCATATTAGAGGCAAAAAATATCTGATTTGGCTCAAAATTCGCAATCAAGATCACAATATCAGTCTATATATGTATGTAAATTTCTGTGTCGATAGGGTTAAAGGTTCCTGACTTCTGTCCATTTAGGCTTGAAAAAAGCGATAATACAGGCTCATGGCCTACAAAATGGCTGTTGCTCTTTGGCCATATTAGAGGCAAAAAATATCTGATTTGGCTCAAAATTTGCAATCAAGATCACAATATCAGTCTATATATGTATGTCAATTTCTGTGTTGATAGGGTCAAAGGTTCCTGACTTCTGTTCATTTAGGTTTGAAAAAAGCGATAATACAGGCTTGAGGCCTACAAAATCGCTGTAGTTTTCCAGCCGTTGTAGAGGCAAAACATGTCCGATTTGGCTGAAAATTTGCAATCAAGATCAGATTATCAGTCTATATATGTGTATAAATTTGTGTGTTGTTAAGGTGAAAGGTTCCTGTCTTCTGTCCATTTAGGTTGGAAAATAGCGATAAATAGAATAAATTGAAAATAGTTATTTTTTCACTGTAGAGCCTACTGAAGACTTATTTGGCTCATACTTGGCACATGTACTTCAAATGTCATTGTTAATTAGTAGCTTCAACAGTTTTGGCATGTTTTAAACTTTGACAGAGTTTTGGCCAAATAACTCTGAAAAGGCTTTCACGTACATGTTTGATCAAGGTTTATGGGCCTCAAGTAGTTAAAATGTCAAGATTTTTTTGATAATTATTTACCTACAGGGTCTCAAGATTGCATCAAGACCAAATTTGTTTTGATTGATTAAGGACTTAAAGACAAGTTCGAAAACAGCAATTTTTACTCTTTTGGCCACTGATGAAAATCTTTGTATTTTTGGTAAACACATGTAATTACAAAGTTGTAAAGGCTACAGCAAAGTATACAACTAAAAAAGAATAACAAGCCTAGGCCACTTGTACCTTTAGATATAACTGATTTTCTGCTATAGCGCCCCCTTGAGGCCAATCAACGCCATATTTTAATGGATGATAGAAGGCCCTGAGATACATGTAGGGTATAAGTATCGTCCTGATTGGCCATTGTTTAGCCTGTCAAAAGCTTGCTGGAATCTGATTGGCTAATAACGATCGCAAAAATTTGCATATCAAATTTTCCTTCTGTAAAACATTAGGACATAGGCCATAGATGATACATGTCAAAGGAGAGCTTTATAGCTTGTACGGTTCCTGAGAAACAGATTTTTAGCTTTGGCTCCGCCCCCTGGGGGCGTATGTCTACACAGATTGACGGGCTACCTCAGAATCATGTTGGCATCAACGGTCTAAAGTGGCATTAGTGTAGGTTTAAGCATTCAAAAGTTACAGCTGTTAGAGTAAATTTGGGTGTGCCACGGTAAGATTAATTTGCATATTGCGGCCATATTGTTTACAAATTTCACAATTTTTTTGATAATTATTGAGGTTGGGACTCTGCTGAGTTGTTTGACACCAAATATGACAGGATTGGTCAATGACCCTAGGACAAGTTCTCAAAAGTAGGTTTTGCATATTATGCTAAATAGCAAAAAATCTAAGTGGGCGGAGCTTAGTGGTTCTATTGACCTTTTTGATTTGCCATTAACCAAGGAATCATATAATGCAAGAATTTTTGCTCTAGCTATCAGGGCGTGGCAGTTACGAGGCCTAACGCGTTGACCTTCGCCATAGCGCCCCCTTGAGGCCGATCGGGCTCATCTTTTGAATCTGAGTAGCGGTGAGAAGTACTACCATATGACCAAGTCTCAGCCCTGTAGGCCTTACGGTTTCTTCTGCCCGATCACTTCTATGGCAGAAAAAGAATAAGAATAATAATAATAATAATAATAATAATAATAATAATCAGAACAATTACAATAGGGTTTCTAGCACTACGTGCTCGAACCCCTAAATATAGCCGCAAGCGGCGATTTACGGGGTTCGAGCGTTACAGGCAAAGAGACCCCTGGAGGCCAGTTAGGCTTAAAACATGTTGCCGGTTGACCGGCATCGCTAAACTGGATGAGGATGACCAGCATGACCGTGAAGACCAAGCTAGATTACCAGCATGACTAATCTGGATGACAAACTTGTTGACCATATTGACCAAGCTGGAAGACCATAATGACCAAACTGGATGACCAGCATGGCAAAGGTGGTTGGCCAGTATGACCAAGCTGGAAGACCACCATTACTATGAGGACAAAGCTGAATGACCAGCAGGACCATAATGACCAATGTGAATGGCCAGCATGACCAAGCTGGATGGCCAGCATAACCAAGCTGGGTGACCAGCGTGACCATAAAGACCATAATGGCAATGCTAGATGAGTGGTGTGAGTAAACTAGTTGAAAAGCATTGATAAATTGAGCTGTAGTGTTCATCAGGTTTTATGTGGTGTCTTACTGCACTCTAGTGCGCATTTGGTGAAACAAATTCAGTTCTTAAATTGAAAAAACACAAGGCATAAAAAGGGCATATAAATAACCCGTATATAGTATATAAGTTTTGACCTGATTAACATTCCGCCTGTTAAAAGCTTGCTGGAATGTGATTGGCTAATAGTGACCACAAAAGTGTCCATATCAAATTTTCATTTGGTGTACCATTAGTGCATGGGCCATAGATGATAATTGGCTAGGATGACCTTGATAGCTTGTATGGTTCTAGAGAAACAGCTATCGAGCATTGGCCCCGCCCCCTGGGGGGGTGTATGTCTACTTAAACTGACAGGGTATCTGAGAATCATGTAATGATCAAAGGACTGAAGTGGTATTAGTGTCAGGTTAAGCATTCAAAAGTTATAAGTGTTAAAGACATTTTACTGCACCATGGTAGAACTCATTTGCATATGGCGGCCATATTGTTTATAAATGTAAAGATTTTTTTAATAATTATTGAGGAGTAAGCTCTGCTAAACTGTTTGACACCAAACATGTCATGATTGGTCAAGGATCCAAGGACAAGATCTCAAAAGTAGGTTTTGCATACTATGCAAATTTTAAAAAAAATTAAGTGGGTGGAGCATAAACAAGAATGACCCAGGCGGCTGACCAGCATGAACAAGAAGGATAAATATGTTCAATTAAGCAAGACAAGCAAGATTGAATAAGTTCAGCAGAGCTTTAATTTAGAATAATTCACCTGTAGCTGTTTCACCAAATGACCACCAGAACGCAGAGAGAGACCACATATAACCTGCTGGAAATCTATCACTCTATCAGAAAGACAGAACATTCCCTATCAGTGTGTTTCTATTTATTATAAAGAGAAGAAAAGTCCGATTGGGCTCCAAATTGGTACTCATGATCAAGTGGTCTGTATATACATGTTTGTAAATTTGTGTGTTGATAGGGTCAAAGGTTCCTGACTTCTGACCATTTAGGTTTGAAAAAAGTGATAATACAGGCTTATGGCCTACAAAATGGCTGTTGCTCTTTGGCCATATTAGAGGCAAAAAATATCTGATTTGGCTCAAAATTTGCAATCAGGATCACAATATCAGTCTATATATGTATGTCAATTTCTGTGTCAATAGGGTCAAAGGTTCCTGACTTCTGTCCATTTAGATTTGAAAAAAGCGATAATGCAGGCTTGAGGCCTACAAAATTGCTGTAGTTTTCCAGCCGTTGTAGAGGCAAAACATGTCCGATTTGGCTGAAAATTTGCAATCAAGATCGGATTATCAGTCTATATATGTGTATAAATTTGTGTGTTGATGGGGTGAAAGGTTCATGTCTTCTGTCCATTTAGGTTGGAAAAAAGCGATAAATAGAATAAATTGAAAATAGTTATTTTTTCACTGTAGAGCCTACTGACGACTTATTTGGCTCATACTTGGCACATGTACTTCAAATGTCATTGTTAATTAGTAGCTTCAACAGTTTTGGCATGTTTTAAACTTTGACAGAGTTTTGGCCAAATAACTCTGAAAAGGCTTTCACGTACATGTTTGATCAAGGTTTATGGGCCTCAAATAGTTAAAATGTCAAGATTTTTTTGATAATTATTTACCTACAGGGTCTCAAGATTGCATCAAGACCAAATTTGTTTTGATTGATTAAGGACTTAAAGACAAGTTCGAAAAGAGCAATTTTTACTCTTTTGGCCACTGATGAAAATCTTTGTATTTTTGGTAAACATATGTAATTACAAAGTTGTAAAGAATACAGCAAAGTATACAACTAAAAAAGAATAACAAGCCTAGGCCACTTGTACCTTTAGATATAACTGATTTTCTGCTATAGCGCCCCCTTGAGGCCAATCAACGCCATATTTTAATGGATGATAGAAGGCCCTGAGATACATGTAGGGTATAAGTATCGTCCTGATTGGTCATTGTTTAGCCTGTCAAAAGCTTGCTGGAATCTGATTGGCTAATAACGATTGCAAAAATTTGCATATCAAATTTTCCTTCTGTAAAACATTAGAACATAGGCCATAGATGATACATGCCAAAGGAGAGCTTCATAGCTTGTACGGTTCCTGAGAAACAGATTTTTAGCTTTGGCTCCGCCCCCTGGGGGCGTATGTCTACACAGATTGACGGGCTACCTCAGAATCATGTTGGCATCAAAGTTGTAAAGTGGCATTAGTGTAGGTTTAAGCATTCAAAAGTTACAGCTGTTAGAGTAAATTTGGGTGTGCCACGGTAAGATTAATTTGCATATGGCGGCCAAAATGTTTAAAAAATTCTCAATTTTTTCGATAATTATTGAGCTTGGGACTCTGCTGAGTTGTTTGACACCAAATATGACAGGATTGGTCAATGACCCTAGGACAAGTTCTCAAAAGTAGGTTTTGCATATTATGCTAAATAGCAAAAAATCTAAGTGGGCGGAGCTTAGTGGTTCTATTGACCTTTTTGATTTGCCATTAACCAAGGAATCATATAATGCAAGAATTTTTGCTCTAGCTATCAGGGCGTAGGAGTTACGAGGCCAAACGCGTTGACCTTCGCCATAGCGCCCCCTTGAGGCCGATCGGGCTCATCTTTTGAATCTGAGTAGCGGTGAGAAGTACTACCATATGACCAAGTCTCAGCCCTGTAGGCCTTACGGTTTCTTCTGCCCAATCACTTCTATGGCAGAAAAAGAATAAGAACTATAATAATAATAAATATAGCCGCAAGCGGCGATTTACGGGGTTCGAGCGTTACAGGCAAAGAGACCCCTGGAGGCCAGTTAGGCTTAAAACATGTTGCCGGTTGACCGGCATCGCCAAACTGGATGAGGATGACCAGCATGACCGTGAAGACCAAGATAGATTACCAGCATGACTAATCTGGATGACAAACTTGTTGACCATATTGACCAAGCTGGAGGACCATAATGACCAAACTGGATGACCAGCATGGCAAAGGTGGTTGGCCAGTATGACCAAGCTGGAAGACCACCATTACTATGAGGACAAAGCTGAATGACCAGCAGGATCATAATGACCAATGTGAATGGCCAGCATGACCAAGCTGGATGGCCAGCATAACCAAGCTGGGTGACCAGCGTGACCATAAAGACCATAATGGCAATGCTAGATGAGTGGTGTGAGTAAACTAGTTGAAAAGCATTGATAAATTGAGCTGTAGTGTTCATCAGGTTTTATGTGGTGTCTTACTGCACTCTAGTGGGCATTTGGTGAAACAAATTCAGTTCTTAAATTGAAAAAACACAAGGCATAAAAAGGGCATATAAATAACCCGTATATAGTATATAAGTTTTGACCTGATTAACATTCCGCCTGTTAAAAGCTTGCTGGAATGTGATTGGCTAATAGTGACCACAAAAGTGTCCATATCCAATTTTCATTTGGTGTACCATTAGTGCATGGGCCATAGATGATAATTGGCTAGGATGACCTTGATAGCTTGTATGGTTCTAGAGAAACAGCTATCGAGCATTGGCCCCGCCCCCTGGGGGTGTATGTCTACTTAAACTGACAGGGTATCTGAGAATCATGTAATGATCAAAGGACTGAAGTGGTATTAGTGTCAGGTTAAGCATTCAAAAGTTATGTGTTAAAGACATTTTACTGCACCATGGTAGAACTCATTTGCATATGGCGGCCATATTGTTTATAAATGTAGAGATTTTTTTAATAATTATTGAGGAGTAAGCTCTGCTGAACTGTTTGACACCAAACATGTCATGATTGGTCAAGGATCCAAGGACAAGATCTCAAAAGTAGGTTTTGCATATTATGCAAATTTAAAAAAAAATTAAGTGTGTGGAGCATAAACAAGAATGACCCAGGCGGCTGACTAGCATGACCAAGAAGGATAAAGATCTTCAATTAAGCAAGACAAGCAAGATTGAATAAGTTCAGCAGAGCTTTAATTTAGAATAATTCAACTGTAACTGTTTCACCAAATGACCACCAGAGCGCAGCAAGAGACCACATATAACCTGCTGGAAATCTATCACTCTATCAGAAAGACAGAATATTCCCTATCAGTGTGTTTCTATTTATTAAAAAGAGAAGAAAAGTCCGATTGGGCTCCAAAAATTGGTACTCATGATCAAGTGGTCTGTATATACATGAATGTAAATTTGTGTGTTGATAGGGTCAAAGGTTCCTGACTTCTGACCATTTAGGTTTGAAAAAAGTGATAATACAGGCTTATGGCCTACAAAATGGCTGTTGCTCTTTGGCCATATTAGAGGCAAAAAATATCTGATTTGGCTCAAAATTTGCAATCAAGATCACAATATCAGTCTATATATGTATGTCAATTTCTGTGTCAATAGGGTCAAAGGTTCCTGACTTCTGTCAATTTAGATTTGAAAAAAGCGATAATACAGGCTTGAGGCCTACAAAATCGTTGTAGTTTTCCAGCCGTTGTAGAGGCAAAACATGTCCGATTTGGCTGAAAATTTGCAATCAAGATCACAATATCAGTCTATATATGTGTATAAATTTGTGTGTTGATAGGGTGAAAGGTTCCTGTCTTCTGTCCATTTAGGTTGGAAAATAGCGATAAATAGAATAAATTGAAAATAGTTATTGTTTCACTGTAGAGCCTACTGACGACTTATTTGGCTCATACTTGGCACATGTACTTCAAATGTCATTGTTAATTAGTAGCTTCAACAGTTTTGGCATGTTTTAAACTTTGACAGAGTTTTGGCCAAATAACTCTGAAAAGGCTTTCACGTACATGTTTGATCAAGGTTTATGGGCCTCAAGTAGTTAAAATGTCAAGATTTTTTTGATAATTATTTACCTACAGGGTCTCAAGATTGCATCAAGACCAAATTTGTTTTGATTGATTAAGGACTTAAAGACAAGTTCGAAAAGAGCAATTTTTACTCTTTTGGCCACTGATGAAAATCTTTGCATTTTTGGTAAACACATGTAATTACAAAGTTGTAAAGGCTACATAAAAGTATACAACTAAAAAAGAATAACAAGCCTAGGCCACTTGTACCTTTAGATATAACTGATTTTCTGCTATAGCGCCCCCTTGAGGCCAATCAACGCCATATTTTAATGGATGATAGAAGGCCCTGAGATACATGTAGGGTATAAGTATCGTCCTGATTGGTCATTGTTTAGCATGTCAAAAGCTTGCTGGAAACTGATTGGCTAATAACGATCGCAAAAATTTGCATATCAAATTTTCCTTCTGTAAAACATTAGGACATAGGCCATAGATGATACATGTCAAAGGAGAGCTTCATAGCTTGTACGGTTCCTGAGAAACAGATTTTTAGCTTTGGCTCCGCCCCCTGGGGGCGTATGTCTACACAGATTGACGGGCTACCTCAGAATCATGTTGGCATCAAAGTTGTAAAGTGGCATTAGTGTAGGTTTAAGCATTCAAAAGTTACAGCTGTTAGAGTAAATTTGGGTGTGCCACGGTAAGATTAATGTGCATATGGCGGCCATATTGTTTACAAATTTCACAATTTTTTCGATAATTATTGAGGTTGGGACTCTGCTGAGTTGTTTGACACCAAAAATGACAGGATTGGTCAATGACCCTAGGACAAGTTCTCAAAAGTAGGTTTTGCATATTATGCTAAATAGCAAAAAATCTAAGTGGGCGGAGCTTAGTGGTTCTATTGACCTTTTTGATTTGCCATTAACCAAGGAATCATACAATGCAAGAATTTTTGCTCTAGCTATCAGGGTGTAGGAGTTACGAGGCCAAACGCGTTGACCTTCGCCATATCGCCCCCTTGAGGCCGATCGGGCTCATGTTTTGAATCTGAGTAGCGGTGAGAAGTACTACCATATGACCAAGTCTCAGCCCTGTAGGCCTTACGGTTTCTTCTGCCCAATCACTTCTATGGCAGAAAAAGAATAAGAACTATAATAATAATAATAATAATAAATATAGCCGCAAGCGGCGATTTACGGGGTTCGAGCGTTACAGGCAAAGAGACCCCTGGAGGCCAGTTAGGCTTAAAACATGTTGCCGGTTGACCGGTATCGCCAAACTGGATGAGGATGACCAGCATGACCGTGAAGATTACCAGCATGACTAATCTGGATGACAAACTTGTTGACCATATTGACCAAGCTGGAAGACCATAATGACCAAACTGGATGACCAGCATAGCAAAGGTGGTTGGCCAGTATGACCAAGCTGGAAGACCACCATTACTATGAGGACAAAGCTGAATGACCAGCAGGACCATAATGACCAATGTGAATGGCCAGCATGACCAAGCTGGATGGCCAGCATAACCAAGCTGGGTGACCAGCGTGACCATAAAGACCATAATGGCAATGCTAGATGAGTGGTGTGAGTAAACTAGTTGAAAAGCATTGATAAATTGAGCTGTAGTGTTCATCAGGTTTTATGTGGTGTCTTACTGCACTCTAGTGGGCATTTGGTGAAACAAATTCAGTTCTTAAATTGAAAAAACACAAGGCATAAAAAGGGCATATAAATAACCAGTATATAGTATATAAGTTTTGACCTGATTAACATTCCGCCTGTTAAAAGCTTGCTGGAATGTGATTGGCTAATAGTGACCACAAAAGTGTCCATATCAAATTTTCATTTGGTGTACCATTAGTGCATGGGCCATAGATGATAATTGGCTAGGATGACCTTGATAGCTTGTATGGTTCTAGAGAAACAGCTATTGAGCATTGGCCCCACCCCCTGGGGGTGTATGTCTACTTAAACTGACAGGGTATCTGAGAATCATGTAATGATCAAAGGACTGAAGTGGTATTAGTGTCAGATTAAGCATTCAAAAGTTATAAGTGTTAAAGACATTTTACTGCACCATGGTAGAACTCATTTGCATATGGCGGCCATATTGTTTATAAATGTAAAGATTTTTTTAATAATTATTGAGGAGTACGCTCTGCTGAACTGTTTGACACCAAACATGTCATGATTGGTCAAGGATCCAAGGACAAGATCTCAAAAGTAGGTTTTGCATATTATGCAAATTAAAAAAAAAATTAAGTGGGTGGAGCATAAACAAGAATGACCCAGGTGGCTGACCATCATGAACAAGAAGGATAAATATGTTCAATTAAGCAAGACAAGCAAGATTGAATAAGTTCAGCAGAGCTTTAATTTAGAATAATTCACCTGTAGCTGTTTCACCAAATGACCACCAGAGCGCAGCAAGAGACCACATATAACCTGCTGGAAATCTATCACTCTATAAGTAAGACAGCACATTCCCTATCAGTGTGTTTCTAATTATTAAAAAGAGAAGAAAAGTCCGATTGGGCTCCAAATTGGTACTCATGATCAAGTGGTCTGTATATACATGTATGTAAATTTGTGTGTTGATAGGGTCAAAGGTTCCTGACTTCTGACCATTTAGGTTTGAAAAAAGCAATAATACAGGCTTATGGCCTACAAAATGGCTGTTGCTCTTTGGCCATATTAGAGGCAAAAAATATCTGATTTGGCTCAAAATTTGCAATCAAGATCACAATATCAGTCTATATATGTATGTCAATTTCTGTGTCAATAGGGTCAAAGGTTCCTGACTTCTGTCAATTTAGATTTGAAAAAAGCGATAATACAGGCTTGAGGCCTACAAAATCGCTGTAGTTTTCCAGCCGTTGTAGAGGCAAAACATGTCCGATTTGGCTGAAAATTTGCAATCAAGATCACAATATCAGTCTATATATGTGTATAAATTTGTGTGTCGATAGGGTGAAAGGTTCCTGTCTTCTGTCCATTTAGGTTGGAAAATAGCGATAAATAGAATAAATTGAAAATAGTTATTTTTTCACTGTAGAGCCTACTGAAGACTTATTTGGCTCATACTTGGCACATGTACTTCAAATGTCATTGTTAATTAGTAGCTTCAACAGTTTTGGCATGTTTTAAACTTTGACAGAGTTTTGGCCAAATAACTCTGAAAAGGCTTTCACGTACATGTTTGATCAAGGTTTATGGGCCGCAAATAGTTAAAATATCAAGATTTTTTTGATAATTTTTTACCTACACGGTCTCAAGATTGTGAAAAGACCAAAGTTGATTTAATTGGTTGAATATCCAGGGACTAGTTCAAAAAGTGCAATTTTTACTCTACTGGCCACTGATGCAAAACAATACATTTTTGGTAAAGACATGTAATTACAAAGTTGTAAAGGTTACAGCAAAGCATAAAACTCAAAAAGAATAACAAGCCTAGGCCACTTGTACCTTTAGATATAACTGATTTTCTGCTATAGCGCCCCCTAGAGGCCAATCAACGCCATATTTTAATGGATGATAGAAGGCCCTCATATACATGTACAATATAAGTATCGTCCTGATTGGTGATTGTTTAGCCTGTCAAAAGCTTGCTGTAATCTGATTGGCTAATAGCGACCACAAAAATTCACACATCAAAATATCCTTCAGTAGTCCATTAGGACATAGGCCACAGAGGATACATGCCAAACGAGAGCTTGATAGCTTGTACGGTTCCTTAGAAACAGATTTTTAGCTTTGGCTCCGCCCCCTGGGGGCGTATGTCTACACAGATTGACGGGCTACCTCAGAATCATGTTGGCATCAAAGTTGTAAAGTGGCATTAGTGTAGGTTTAAGCATTCAAAAGTTACAGCTGTTAGAGTAAATTTGGGTGTGCCACGGTAAGATTAATTTGCATATGGCGGCCATATTGTTTACAAATTTCACAATTTTTTCGATAATTATTGAGGTTGGGACACTGCTGAGTCGTTTGACACCAAATATGACAGGATTGGTCAATGACCCTAGGACAAGTTCTCAAAAGTAGGTTTTGCATATTCTGCTAAATAGCAAAAAATCTAAGTGGGCGGAGCTTAGTGGTTCTATTGACCTTTTTGATTTGCCATTAACCAAGGAATCATATAATGCAAGAATTTTTGCTCTAGCTATCAGGGCGTAGGAGTTACGAGGCCAAACACGTTGACCTTCCCCATAGCGCCCCCTTGAGGCCGATCGGGCTCATCTTTTGAATCTGAGTAGCGGTGAGAAGTACTACCATATGACCAAGTCTCAGCCCTGTAGGCCTTACGGTTTCTTCTGCCCAATCACTTCTATGGCAGAAAAAGAATAAGAACTATAATAAATATAGCCGCAAGCGGCGATTTACGGGGTTCGAGCGTTACAGGCAAAGAGACCCCTGGAGGCCAGTTAGGCTTAAAACATGTTGCCGGTTGACCGGCATCGCCAAACTGGATGAGGATGACCAGCATGACCGTGAAGACCAAGCTAGATTACCAGCATGACTAATCTGGATGACAAACTTGTTGACCATATTGACCAAGCTGGAAGACCATAATGACCAAACTGGATGACCAGCATGGCAAAGGTGGTTGGCCAGTATGACCAAGCTGGAAGACCACCATTACTATGAGGACAAAGCTGAATGACCAGCAGCACCATAATGACCAATGTGAATGGCCAGCATGACCAAGCTGGATGGCCAGCATAACCAAGCTGGGTGACCAGCGTGACCATAAAGACCATAATGGCAATGCTAGATGAGTGGTGTGAGTAAACTAGTTGAAAAGCATTGATAAATTGAGCTGTAGTGTTCATCAGGTTTTATGTGGTGTCTTACTGCACTCTAGTGTGCATTTGGTGAAACAAATTCAGTTCTTAAATTGAAAAAACACAAGGCATAAAAAGGGCATATAAATAACCCGTATATAGTATATAAGTTTTGACCTGATTAACATTCCGCCTGTTAAAAGCTTGCTGGAATGTGATTGGCTAATAGTGACCACAAAAGTGTCCATATCAAATTTACATTTGGTGTACCATTAGTGCATGGGCCATAGATGATAATTGGCTAGGATGACCTTGATAGCTTGTATGGTTCTAGAGAAACAGCTATCGAGCATTGGCTCCGCCCCCTGGGGGGGTGTATGTCTACTTAAACTGACAGGGTATCTGAGAATCATGTAATGATCAAAGGACTGAAGTGGTATTAGTGTTAGGTTAAGCATTCAAAAGTTATAAGTGTTAAAGACATTTTACTGCACCATGGTAGAACTCATTTGCATATGGCGGCCATATTGTTTATAAATGTAAAGATTTTTTTAATGATTATTGAGGAGTAAGCTCTGCTGAACTGTTTGACACCAAACATGTCATGATTGGTCAAGGATCCAAGGACAAGATCTCAAAAGTAAGTTTTGCATATTATGCAAATAAAAAAAAAAATTAAGTGGGTGGAACATAAACAAGAATGACCCAGGTGGCTGAGTAGCATGACCAAGAAGGATAAATATGTTCAATTAAGCAAGACAAGCAAGAATAAATAAGTTCAGCAGAGCTTTAATTTAGAATAATTCACCTGTAGCTGTTTCACCAAATGACCACCAGAGCGCAGCAAGAGACCACATATAACCTGCTGGAAATCTATTACTCTATCAGAAAGACAGAACATTCCCTATCAGTGTGTTTCTATTTATTAAAAAGAGAAGAAAAGTCCGATTGGGCTCCAAATTGGTACTCATGATCAAGTGGTCTGTATATACATGTATGTAAATTTGTGTGTTGATAGGGTCAAAGGTTCCTGACTTCTGACCATTTAGGTTTGAAAAAAGTGATAATACAGGCTTATGGCCTACAAAATGGCTGTTGCTCTTTGACCATATTAGAGGCAAAAAATATCTGATTTGGCTCAGAATTTGCAATCAGGATCACAGTATCAGTCTATATATGTATGTCAATTTCTGTGTCAATAGGGTCAAAGGTTCCTGACTTCTGTCCATTTAGATTTGAAAAAAGCGATAATACAGGCTTGAGGCCTACAAAATCGCTGTAGTTTTCCAGCCGTTGTAGAGGCAAAACATGTCCGATTTGGCTGAAAATTTGCAATCAAGATCAGATTATCAGTCTATATATGTGTATAAATTTGTGTGTTGATAGGGTGAAAGGTTCCTGTCTTCTGTCCATTTAGGTTGGAAAATAGCGATAAATAGAATAAATTGAAAATAGTAATTTTTTCACTGTAGAGCCTACTGAAGACTTATTTGGCTCATACTTGGCACATGTACTTCAAATGTCATTGTTAATTAGTAGCTTCAACAGTTTTGGCATGTTTTAAAACTTTGACAGAGTTTTGGCCAAATAACTCTGAAAAGGCTTTCACGTACATGTTTGATCAAGGTTTATGGGCCTCAAATAGTTAAAATGTCAAGATTTTTTTGATAATTATTTACCTACAGGGTCTCAAGATTGCATCAAGACCAAAATTGTTTTGATTGATTAAGGACTTAAAGACAAGTTCGAAAAGAGCAATTTTTACTCTTTTGGCCACTGAAGAAAATCTTTGCATTTTTGGTAAACACATGCAATTAGGAAGTTGTAAAAGCTACAGCAAAGTATACAACTAAAAAAGAATTACAAGCCTAGGCCACTTGTACCTTTAGATATAACTGATTTTCTGCTATAGCGCCCCCTTGAGGCCAATGAACGCCATATTTTAATGGATGATAGAAGGCCCTCATATACATGTAGGGTATAAGTATCGTCCTGATTGGTCATTGTTTAGCCTGTCAAAAGCTTGCTGGAATCTGATTGGCTAATAACGATTGCAAAAATTTGCATATCAAATTTTCCTTCTGTAAAACATTAGGACATAGGCCATAGATGATACATGCCAAAGGAGAGCTTCATAGCTTGTACGGTTCCTGAGAAACAGATTTTTAGCTTTGGCTCCGCCCCCTGGGGGCGTATGTCTACACAGATTGACGGGCTACCTCAGAATCATGTTCGCATCAAAGTTGTAAAGTGGCATTAGTGTAGGTTTAAGCATTCAAAAGTTACAGCTGTTAGAGTAAATTTGGGTGTGCCACGGTAAGATTAATTTGCATATGGCGGCCATATTGTTTACAAATTTCACAATTTTTTCGATAATTATTGAGGTTGGGACTCTGCTGAGTTGTTTGACACCAAACATGACAGGATTGGTCAATGACCCTAGGACAAGTTCTCAAAAGTAGGTTTTGCATATTATGCTAAATAGCAAAAAATCTAAGTGGGCGGAGCTTAGTGGTTCTATTGACCTTTTTGATTTGCCATTAACCAAGGAATCATATAATGCAAGAATTTTTGCTCTAGCTATCAGGGAGTAGGAGTTACGAGGCCAAACGCGTTGACCTTAGCCATAGCGCCCCCTTGAGACCGATCGGGCTCATCTTTTGAATCTGAGTAGCGGTGAGAAGTACTACCATATGACCAAGTCTCAGCCCTGTAGGCCTTACGGTTTCTTCTGCCCAATCACTTCTATGGCAGAAAAAGAATAAGAACTATAATAATAAATATAGCCGCAAGCGGCGATTTACGGGGTTCGAGCGTTACAGGCAAAGAGACCCCTGGAGGCCAGTTAGGCTTAAAACATGTTGCTGGTTGACTGGCATCACCAAACTGGATGACCAGCATGGCAAAGGTGTTTGGCCAGTATGACCAAGCTGGATGACCAGCATTGCTATGATGACAAAGCTGAATGACCAGCAGGACCATAATGACCAATGTGAATGACCAGAATGACCTAGCTGGATGGGCAGCATAACCAAGCTAGGTGACCAGCGTGACCATAAAGACCATAATGACAATGCTAGATGAGTGGTGTGAGTAAACTAGTTGAAATGCATTGATAAATTGAGCTGTAGTGTTCAGCAGGTTTTATGTGGTCTCTTGCTGCACTCTAGTGGGCATTCGGAGAGCCTAGCAGTGAGGCATGACAAGGGCATATATTAATAACCAATAATATCAATAATAGTACATAAGTTTTGACCTGATTGACATTCAGCCTGTCAAAAGCTTGCTGGAATGTGATTGGCTAATAGTGACCACAAAAGTGTCCATATCAAATTTTCATTTGGTGTACCATTAGTGCATGGGCCATAGATGATAATTGGCTAGGATGACCTTGATAGCTTGTATGGTTCTAGAGAAACAGCTATCGAGCATTGGCTCCGCCCCCTGGGGGGGTGTATGTCTACTTAAACTGACAGGGTATCTGAGATTCATGTAATGATCAAAGGACTGAAGTGGTATTAGTGTCAGGTTAAGCATTCAAAAGTTATAAGTGTTAAAGAGATTTTACTGCACCATGGTAGAACTCATTTGCATATGGCGGCCATATTGTTTATAAATGTAAAGATTTTTTAAATAATTGTTGAGGAGTAAGCTCTGCTGAACTGTTTGATACCAAATATGTCATGATTGGTCAAGGATCCAAGGACAAGATCTCAAAAGTAGGTTTTGCATATTATGCAAATTTTAAAAAAAATTAAGTGGGTGGAGCATAAACAAGAATGACCCAGGCGGCTGACTAGCATGACCAAGAAGGATAAATATGTTCAATTAAGCAAGACAAGCAAGATTGAATAAGTTCAGCAGAGCTTTAATTTAGAATAATTCACCTGTAGCTGTTTCACCAAATGACCACCAGAGCGCAGCAAGAGACCACATATAACCTGCTGGAAATCTATCACTCTATCAGAAAGACAGAACATTCCCTATCAGTGTGTTTCTATTTATTAAAAAGAGAAGAAAAGTCTGATTGGGCTCCAAATTGGTACTCATGATCAAGTGGTCTGTATATACATGTATGTAAATTTTTGTGTTGATAGGGTCAAAGGTTCCTGACTTCTGACCATTTAGGTTTGAAAAAAGCGATAATACAGGCTTATGGCCTACAAAATGGCTGTTGCTCTTTGGCCATATTAGAGGCAAAAAATATCTGATTTGGCTCAAAATTTGCAATCAAGATCACAATATCAGTCTATATATGTATGTCAATTTCTGTGTCAACAGGGTCAAAGGTTCCTGACTTCTGGCCATTTAGGTTTGAAAAAAGCGATAATACAGGCTTGAGGCCTACAAAATCGCTGTAGTTTTCCAGCCGTTGTAGAGGCAAAACATGTCCGATTTGGCTGAAAATTTGTAATCAAGATCAGATTATCAGTCTATATATGTGTATAAATTTGTGTGTCGATAGAGTGAAAGGTTCCTGTCTTCTGTCCATTTAGGTTGGAAAATAGCGATAAATGGAATAAATTGAAAATAGTTAATTTTTCACTGTAGAGCCTACTGAAGACTTATTTGGCTCATACTTGGCACATGTGCTTCAAATGTCATTGTTAATTAGTAGCTTCAACAGTTTTGGCATGTTTTAAACTTTGAAAGAGTTTTGACCAAATAACTCTGAAAACGCTTTCATGTACATGTTTGATCAAGGTTTATGGGCCTCAAATAGTTAAAATGTCAAGATTTTTTCGATAATTATTTACCTACAGCGTCTCATGATTGCATCAAGACCAAATTTGTTTTGATTGATTGAAGACTTAAAGACAAGTTCGAAAAGAGCCATTTTTACTCTTTTGGCCATTGATGAAAATCTTTGCATTTTTGGTAAACACATGCAATTACAAAGTTGTAGAGGCTACAGGAAAGTATAAAAGTAAAAAACAAAAACAAGCCTAGGCCACTTGTACGTTTAGATATAACAGATTTTCTGCTATAGCGCCCCCTAGAGGCCAATCAACGCCATATTTTAATGGATGATAGAAGGCCCTCATATACATGTAGGGTATGAGTATCGTCCTGATTGGTCATTGTTTAGCCTGTCAAAAGCTTGCTGCAAACTGATTGGCTAATAACGATCGCAAAAATTTGCATATCAAATTTTCCTTCTGTGAATCATTAGGACATAGGCCATAGATGATACATGCCAAAGGAGAGTTTGATAGCTTGTACGGTTCCTGAGAAACAGATTTTTAGCTTTGGCTCCGCCCCCTGGGGACGTATGTCTACACAGATTGACGGGCTACCTCAGAATCATGTTGGCATCAATGGTCTAAAGTGGCATTAGTGTAGGTTTAAGCATTCAAAAGTTACAGCTGTTAGAGTAAATTTGGGTGTGCCACGGTAAGATTAATTTGCATATGGCGGCCATATTGTTTACAAATTTCACAATTTTTTTGATAATTATTGAGGTTGGGACTCTGCTGAGTTGTTTGACACCAAATATGACAGGATTGGTCAATGACTCTAGGACAAGTTCTCAAAAGTAGGTTTTGCAAATTATGCTAAATAGCAAAAAATCTAAGTGGGCGGAGCTTAGTGGTTCTATTGACCTTTTTGATTTGCCATTAACCAAGGAATCATATAGTGCAAGAATTTTTGCTCTAGCTATCAGGGCGTGGCAGTTACGAGGCCTAACGCGTTGACCTTCGCCATAGCGCCCCCTTGAGGCCGATCGGGCTCATCTTTTGAATCTGAGTAGCGGTGAGAAGTACTACCATATGACCAAGTCTCAGCCCTGTAGGCCTTACGGTTTCTTCTGCCCGATCACTTCTATGGCAGAAAAAGAATAAGAATAATAATAATAATAATAATAATAATAATAATAATCAGAACAATTACAATAGGGTTTCTAGCACTACGTGCTCGAACCCCTAATAATAATAATAATCAGAACAATTACAATAGGGTTTCTAGCACTACGTGCTCGAACCCCTAATAATAAATATAGCCGCAAGCGGCGATTTACGGGGTTCGAGCGTTACAGGCAAAGAGACCCCTGGAGGCCAGTTAGGTCTAAAATATGTTGCCGGTTGACCGGCATCGCCAAACTGGATGAGGATGACCAGCATGACCGTGAAGACCAAGCTAGATTACCAGCATGACTAATCTGGATGACAAACTTGTTGACCATATTGACCAAGCTGGAAGACCATAATGACCAAACTGGATGACCAGCATGGCAAAGGTGGTTGGCCAGTATGACCAAGCTGGAAGACCACCATTACTATGAGGACAAAGCTGAATGACCAGCAGGACCATAATGACCAATGTGAATGGCCAGCATGACCAAGCTGGATGGCCAGCATAACCAAGCTGGGTGACCAGCGTGACCATAAAGACCATAATGGCAATGCTAGATGAGTGGTGTGAGTAAACTAGTTGAAAAGCATTGATAAATTGAGCTGTAGTGTTCATCAGGTTTTATGTGGTCTCTTACTGCACTCTAGTGGGCATTTGGTGAAACAAATTCAGTTCTTAAATTGAAAAAACACAAGGCATAAAAAGGGCATATAAATAACCCGTATATAGTATATAAGTTTTGACCTGATTAACATTCCGCCTGTTAAAAGCTTGCTGGAATGTGATTGGCTAATAGTGACCACAAAAGTGTCCATATCAAATTTTCATTTGGTGTACCATTAGTGCATGGGCCATAGATGATAATTGGCAAGGACGACCTTGATAGCTTGTATGGTTCTAGAGAAACAGCTATCGAGCATTGGCTCTGCCCCCTGGGGGGGTGTATGTCTACTTAAACTGACAGGGTATCTGAGAATCATGTAATGATCAAAGGACTGAAGTGGTATTAGTGTCAGGTTAAGCATTCAAAAGTTATAAGTGTTAAAGACATTTTACTGCACCATGGTAGAACTCATTTGCATATGGCGGCCATATTGTTTATAAATGTAAAGATTTTTTTAATAATTATTGAGGAGTAAGCTCTGCTGAACTGTTTGATACCAAACATGTCATGATTGGTCAAGGAGCCAAGGACAAGATCTCAAAAGTAAGTTTTGCATATTATGCAAATAAAAAAAAAATTAAGTGGGTGGAACATAAACAAGAATGACCCAGGCGGCTGACCAGCATGAACAAGAAGGATAAATATGTTCAATTAAGCAAGACAAGCAAGATTGAATAAGTTCAGCAGAGCTTTAATTTAGAATAATTCACCTGTAGCTGTTTCACCAAATGACCACCAGAGCGCAGCAAGAGACCACATATAACCTGCTGGAAATCTATCACTCTATAAGTAAGACAGAACATTCCCTATCAGTGTGTTTCTATTTATTACAAAGAGAGGAAAAGTCCGATTGGGCTCAAAATACTCATGATCAAGTTGTCTGTATATATATGTGTGTAAATTTGTGTGTTGATAGGGTCAAAGGTTCCTGACTTCTGTCCATTTAGGCTTGAAAAAAGCGATAATACAGGCTTATGGCCTACAAAATGGCTGTTGCTCTTTGGCCATATTAGAGGCAAAAAATATCTGTTTTGGCTCAAAATTTGCAATCAAGATCACAATATCAGTCTATATATGTATGTCAATTTCTGTGTCGATATGGTCAAAGGTTCCTGACTTATGTCCATTTAGGTTTGAAAAAAGCGATAATACAGGCTTGAGGCCTACAAAATCGCTGTAGTTTTCCAGCCGTTGTAGAGGGAAAACATGTCCGATTTGGCTGAAAATTTGCAATCAAGATCAGATTATCAGTCTATATATGTGTATAAATTTGTGTGTTGATAGGGTGAAAGGTTCCTGTCTTCTGTCCATTTAGGTTGGAAAATAGCGATAAATAGAATAAATTGAAAATAGTTATTTTTTCACTGTAGAGCCTACTGAAGACTTATTTGGCTCATACTTGGCAAATGTGCTTCAAATGTCATTGTTAATTAGTAGCTTCAACAGTTTTGGCATGTTTTAAACTTTGACAGAGTTTTGGCCAAATAACTCTGAAAAGGCTTTCACGTACATGTTTGATCAAGGTTTATGGGCCTCAAATAGTTAAAATGTCAAGATTTTTTTGATAATTATTTACCTACAGGGTCTCAAGATTGCATCAAGACCAAAGTTATTTTGATTGATTAAGGACTTAAAGACAAGTTCGAAAAGAGCAATTTTTACTCTTTTGGCCACTGATGAAAATCTTTCCATTTTTGGTAAATACATGTAATTACAAAGTTGTAAAGGCTACAGCAAAGTATACAACTAAAAAAGAATAACAAGCCTAGGCCACTTGTACCTTTAGATATAACTGATTTTCTGCTATAGCGCCCCCTTGAGGCCAATCAACGCCATATTTTAATGGATGATAGAAGGCCCTGAGATACATGTAGGGTATAAGTATCGTCCTGATTGGTCATTGTTTAGCATGTCAAAAGCTTGCTGGAAACTAATTGGCTAATAACGATCGCAAAAATTTGCATATCAAATTTTCCTTCTGTAAAACATTAGGACATAGGCCATAGATGATACATGCCAAAGGAGAGCTTCATAGCTTGTACGGTTCCTGAGAAACAGATTTTTAGCTTTGGCTCCGCCCCCTGGGGGCGTATGTCTACACAGATTGACGGGCTACCTCAGAATCATGTTGGCATCAACGGTCTAAAGTGGCATTAGTGTAGGTTTAAGCATTCAAAAGTTACAGCTGTTAGAGTAAATTTGGGTGTGCCACGGTAAGATTAATTTGCATATGGCGGCCATATTGTTTACAAATTTCACAATTTTTTCGATAATTATTGAGGTTGGGACTCTGCTGAGTTGTTTGACACCAAATATGACAGGATTGGTCAATGACCCTAGGACAAGTTCTCAAAAGTAGGTTTTGCATATTATGCTAAATAGCAAAAAATCTAAGTGGGCGGAGCTTAGTGGTTCTATTGACCTTTTTGATTTGCCATTAACCAAGGAATCATATAATGCAAGAATTTTTGCTCTAGCTATCAGGGCGTGGCAGTTACGAGGCCTAACGCGTTGACCTTCACCATAGCGCCCCCTTGAGGCCGATCGGGCTCATCTTTTGAATCTGAGTAGCGGTGAGAAGTACTACCATATGACCAAGTCTCAGCCCTGTAGGCCTTACGGTTTCTTCTGCCCAATCACTTCTATGGCAGAAAAAGAATAAGAACTATAATAATAATAATAATAATAATAATAATAATAAATATAGCCGCAAGCGGCAATTTACGGGGTTCGAGCGTCACAGGCAAAGAGGCCCCTGGAGGCCAGTTAGGCTTAAAACCTGTTGCTGGTTGACCGTCATCACCAAACTGGATAACCAAGCTGGGTAACCAGCGTGACCATAAAGACCAAAATGACAATGCTAGATGAGTGGTGTGAGTAAACTAGTTGAAAAGCATTGATAAATTGAGCTGTAGTGTTCATCAGGTTTTATGTGGTGTCTTGCTGCACTCTAGTGGGCATTTGGTGAAACAACTTCAGTTCTTAAATTCAAAAAACACAAGGCATAAAAAGGGCATATAAATAACCCATATATAGTGTATAAGTTTTGACCTGATAAACATTCTGCCTGTCAAAAGCTTGCTGGAATGTGATTGGCTAATAGTGACCACAAAAGTGTCCATATCAAATTTTCATTTGGTGTACCATTAGTGCATGGGCCATAGATGATAATTGGCAAGGATGACCTTGATAGCTTGTATGGTTGTAGAGAAACAGCTATCGAGCATTGGCCCCGCCCCCTGGGGGGGTGTATGTCTACTTAAACTCACAGGGTATCTGAGAATCATGTAATGATCAAAGGTCTGAAGTGGTATTAGTGTCAGGTTAAGCATTCAAAAGTTATAAGTGTTAAAGACATTTTACTGCACCATGGTAAAACTAATTTGCATATGGCGGCCATATTGTTTATAAATGTAAAGATTTTTTTTATAATTATTGAGGAGTAAGCTCTGCTGAACTGTTTGACACCAAACATGTCATGATTGGTCAAGGAGGCAAAGACAAGATCTCAAAAGTAGGTTTTGCATATTATGCAAATTAAAAAAAAATTAAGTGGGTGGAGCATAAATAAGAATGACCCAGGTGGCTGACTAGCATGACCAAGAAGGATAAATATGTTCAATTAAGCAAGACAAAAATGATTAAATAAGTTCAGCAGAGCTTTAATTTAGAATAATTCAAATGTAGCTGTTTCACCAAATGACCACCAGAGCGCAGCAAGAGACCACATATAACCTGCTGGAAATCTATCACTCTATAAGTAAGACAGAACATTCCCTATCAGTGTGTTTCTATTTATTAAAAAGAGAAGAAAAGTCCGATTGGGCTCCAAATTGGTACTCATGATTAAGTGGTCTGCATATATATGTGTGTAAATTTGTGTGTTGATAGGGTCAAAGGTTCCTGACTTCTGTCCATTTAGGTTTGAAAAAAGCGATAATACAGGCTTATGGCCTACAAAATGGCTGTTGCTCTTTGGCCATATTAGAGGCAAAAAATATCTGTTTTGGCTCAAAATTTGCAATCAAGATCACAATATCAGTCTATATATGTATGTCAATTTCTGTGTCGATAGGGTCAAAGGTTCCTGACTTATGTCCATTTAGGTTTGAAAAAAGCGATAATACAGGCTTGAGGCCTACAAAATCGCTGTAGTTTTCCAGCCGTTGTAGAGGGAAAACATGTCCGATTTGGCTGAAAATTTGCAATCAAGATCAGATTATCAGTCTATATATGTGTATAAATTTGTGTGTTGATAGGGTGAAAGGTTCCTGTCTTCTGTCCATTTAGGTTGGAAAATAGCGATAAATAGAATAAATTGAAAATAGTTATTTTTTCACTGTAGAGCCTACTGAAGACTTATTTGGCTCATACTTGGCAAATGTGCTTCAAATGTCATTGTTAATTAGTAGCTTCAACAGTTTTGGCATGTTTTAAACTTTGACAGAGTTTTGGCCAAATAACTCTGAAAAGGCTTTCACGTACATGTTTGATCAAGGTTTATGGGCCTCAAATAGTTAAAATGTCAAGATTTTTTTGATAATTATTTACCTACAGGGTCTCAAGATTGCATCAAGACCAAAGTTATTTTGATTGATTAAGGACTTAAAGACAAGTTCGAAAAGAGCAATTTTTACTCTTTTGGCCACTGATGAAAATCTTTCCATTTTTGGTAAATACATGTAATTACAAAGTTGTAAAGGCTACAGCAAAGTATACAACTAAAAAAGAATAACAAGCCTAGGCCACTTGTACCTTTAGATATAACTGATTTTCTGCTATAGCGCCCCCTTGAGGCCAATCAACGCCATATTTTAATGGATGATAGAAGGCCCTGAGATACATGTAGGGTATAAGTATCGTCCTGATTGGTCATTGTTTAGCATGTCAAAAGCTTGCTGGAAACTGATTGGCTAATAACGATCGCAAAAATTTGCATATCAAATTTTCCTTCTGTAAAACATTAGGACATAGGCCATAGATGATACATGCCAAAGGAGAGCTTCATAGCTTGTACGGTTCCTGAGAAACAGATTTTTAGCTTTGGCTCCGCCCCCTGGGGGCGTATGTCTACACAGATTGACGGGCTACCTCAGAATCATGTTGGCATCAATGGTCTAAAGTGGCATTAGTGTAGGTTTAAGCATTCAAAAGTTACAGCTGTTAGAGTAAATTTGGGTGTGCCACGGTAAGATTAATTTGCATATGGCGGCCATATTGTTTACAAATTTCACAATTTTTTTGATAATTATTGAGGTTGGGACTCTGCTGAGTTGTTTGACACCAAATATGACAGGATTGGTCAATGACCCTAGGACAAGTTCTCAAAAGTAGGTTTTGCATATTATGCTAAATAGCAAAAAATCTAAGTGGGCGGAGCTTAGTGGTTCTATTGACCTTTTTGATTTGCCATTAACCAAGGAATCATATAGTGCAAGAATTTTTGCTCTAGCTATCAGGGCGTGGCAGTTACGAGGCCTAACGCGTTGACCTTCGCCATAGCGCCCCCTTGAGGCCGATCTGGCTCATCTTTTGAATCTGAGTAGCGGTGAGAAGTACTACCATATGACCAAGTCTCAGCCCTGTAGGCCTTACGGTTTCTTCTGCCCGATCACTTCTATGGCAGAAAAAGAATAAGAATAATAATAATAATAATAATAATAATAATAAATATAGCCGCAAGCGGCGATTTACGGGGTTCGAGCGTTACAGGCAAAGAGACCCCTGGAGGCCAGTTAGGCTTAAAACATGTTGCCGGTTGACCGGCATCGCCAAACTGGATGAGGATGACCAGCATGACCAAGAAGACCAAGCTAGATTACCAGCATGACTAATCTGGATGACAAACTTGTTGACCATATTGACCAAGCTGGAAGACCATAATGACCAAACTGGATGATCAGCATGGCAAAGGTGGTTGGCCAGTATGACCAAGCTGGAAGACCACCATTACTATGAGGACAAAGCTGAATGACCAGCAGGACCATAATGACCAATGTGAATGGCCAGCATGACCAAGCTGGATGGCCAGCATAACCAAGCTGGGTGACCAGCGTGACCATAAAGACCATAATGGCAATGCTAGATGAGTGGTGTGAGTAAACTAGTTGAAAAGCATTGATAAATTGAGCTGTAGTGTTCATCAGGTTTTATGTGGTCTCTTACTGCACTCTAGTGGGCATTTGGTGAAACAAATTCAGTTCTTAAATTGAAAAAACACAAGGCATAAAAAGGGCATATAAATAACCCGTATATAGTATATAAGTTTTGACCTGATTAACATTCTGCCTGTTAAAAGCTTGCTGGAATGTGATTGGCTAATAGTGACCACAAAAGTGTCCATATCAAATTTTCATTTGGTGTACCATTAGTGCATGGGCCATAGATGATAATTGGCAAGGACGACCTTGATAGCTTGTATGGTTCTAGAGAAACAGCTATCGAGCATTGGCCCCGGCCCCTGGGGGGGTGTATGTCTACTTAAACTGACAGGGTATCTGAGAATCATGTAATGATCAAAGGACTGAAGTGGTATTAGTGTTAGGTTAAGCATTCAAAAGTTATAAGTGTTAAAGACATTTTACTGCACCATGGTAGAACTCATTTGCATATGGCGGCCATATTGTTTATAAATGTAAAGATTTTTTTAATAATTATTGAGGAGTAAGCTCTGCTGAACTGTTTGATACCAAACATGTCATGATTGGTCAAGGATCCAAGGACAAGATCTCAAAAGTAAGTTTTGCATATTATGCAAATAAAAAAAAAATTAAGTGGGTGGAACATAAACAAGAATGACCCAGGCGGCTGACCAGCATGAACAAGAAGGATAAATATGTTCAATTAAGCAAGACAAGCAAGATTGAATAAGTTCAGCAGAACTTTAATTTAGAATAATTCACCTGTAGCTGTTTCACCAAATGACCACCAGAGCGCAGCAAGAGACCACATATAACCTGCTGGAAATCTATCACTCTATCAGAAAGACAGAACATTCCCTATCAGTGTGTTTCTATTTATTAAAAAGAGAAGAAAAGTCCGATTGGGCTCCAAATTGGTACTCATGATCAAGTGGTCTGTATATACATGTATGTAAATTGTGTGTTGATAGGGTCAAAGGTTCCTGACTTCTGACCATTTAGGCTTGAAAAAAGCGATAATACAGGCTTATGGCCTACAAAATGGCTGTTGCTCTTTGGCCATATTAGAGGCAAAAAATATCTGATTTGGCTCAAAATTTGCAATCAGGATCACAATATCAGTCTATATATGTATGTCAATTTCTGTGTCAATAGGGTCAAAGGTTCCTGACTTCTGTCCATTTAGATTTGAAAAAAGCGATAATACAGGCTTGAGGCCTACAAAATCGCTGTAGTTTTCCAGCCGTTGTAGAGGCAAAACATGTCCGATTTGGCTGAAAATTTGCAATCAAGATCAGATTATCAGTCTATATATGTGTATAAATTTGTGTGTTGATAGGGTGAAAGGTTCCTGTCTTCTGTCCATTTAGGTTGGAAAATAGCGATAAATAGAATAAATTGAAAATAGTTATTTTTTCACTGTAGAGCCTACTGAAGACTTATTTGGCTCATACTTGGCACATGTACTTCAAATGTCATTGTTAATTAGTAGCTTCAACAGTTTTGGCATGTTTTAAACTTTGACAGAGTTTTGGCCAAATAACTCTGAAAAGGCTTTCACGTACATGTTTGATCAAGGTTTATGGGCCTCAAATAGTTAAAATGTCATGATTTTTTTGATAATTATTTACCTACAGGGTCTCAAGATTGCATCAAGACCAAATTTGTTTTGATTGATTAAGGACTTAAAGACAAGTTCGAAAAGAGCAATTTTTACTCTTTTGGCCACTGATGAAAATCTTTGCATTTTTGGTAAACACATGTAATTACAAAGTTGTAAAGGCTACAGCAAAGTATACAACTAAAAAAGAATAACAAGCCTAGGCCACTTGTACCTTTAGATATAACTGATTTTCTGCTATAGCGCCCCCTTGAGGCCAATCAACGCCATATTTTAATGCATGATAGAAGGCCCTGAGATACATGTAGGGTATAAGTATCGTCCTGATTGGTCATTGTTTAGCCTGTCAAAAGCTTGCTGGAATCTGATTGGCTAATAACGATCGCAAAAATTTGCATATCAAATTTTCCTTCTGTAAAACATTAGGACATAGGCCATAGATGATACATGCCAA
This sequence comes from Astyanax mexicanus, assembly GCF_023375975.1. Taxonomy (NCBI): domain Eukaryota; kingdom Metazoa; phylum Chordata; class Actinopteri; order Characiformes; family Acestrorhamphidae; genus Astyanax; species Astyanax mexicanus. The sequence continues at coordinate 12,411,876 of NC_064425.1, read as the reverse complement.
AGGAGAGCTTCATAGCTTGTACGGTTCCTGAGAAACAGATTTTTAGCTTTGGCTCCGCCCCCTGGAGGCGTATGTCTACACAGATTGACGGGCTACCTCAGAATCATGTTGGCATCAAAGGTCTAAAGTGGCATTAGTGTAGGTTTAAGCATTCAAAAGTTACAGCTGTTAGAGTAAATTTGGGTGTGCCACGGTAAGATTAATTTGCATATGGCGGCCATATTGTTTACAAATTTCACAATTTTTTTGATAATTATTGAGACTGGGACTCTGCTGAGTTGTTTGACACCAAATATGACAGGATTGGTCAATGACCCTAGGACAAGTTCTCAAAAGTAGGTTTTGCATATTATGCTAAATAGCAAAAAATCTAAGTGGGCGGAGCTTAGTGGTTCTATTGACCTTTTTGATTTGCCATTAACCAAGGAATCATATAATGCAAGAATTTTTGCTCTAGCTATCAGGGCGTGGCAGTTACGAGGCCTAACGCGTTGACCTTCGCCATAGCGCCCCCTTGAGGCCGATTTGGCTCATCTTTTGAATCTGAGTAGCGGTGAGAAGTACTACCATATGACCAAGTCTCAGCCCTGTAGGCCTTACGGTTTCTTCTGCCCGATCACTTCTATGGCAGAAAAAGAATAAGAATAATAATAATAATAATAAATATAGCCGCAAGCGGCGATTTACGGGGTTCGAGCGTTACAGGCAAAGAGACCCCTGGAGGCCAGTTAGGCTTAAAACATGTTGCCGGTTGACCGGTATCGCCAAACTGGATGAGGATGACCAGCATGACCGTGAAGATTACCAGCATGACTAATCTGGATGACAAACTTGTTGACCATATTGACCAAGCTGGAAGACCATAATGACCAAACTGGATGACCAGCATAGCAAAGGTGGTTGGCCAGTATGACCAAGCTGGAAGACCACCATTACTATGAGGACAAAGCTGAATGACCAGCAGGACCATAATGACCAATGTGAATGGCCAGCATGACCAAGCTGGATGGCCAGCATAACCAAGCTGGGTGACCAGCGTGACCATAAAGACCATAATGGCAATGCTAGATGAGTGGTGTGAGTAAACTAGTTGAAAAGCATTGATAAATTGAGCTGTAGTGTTCATCAGGTTTTATGTGGTGTCTTACTGCACTCTAGTGGGCATTTGGTGAAACAAATTCAGTTCTTAAATTGAAAAAACACAAGGCATAAAAAGGGCATATAAATAACCCGTATATAGTATATAAGTTTTGACCTGATTAACATTCCACCTGTTAAAAGCTTGCTGGAATGTGATTGGCTAATAGTGACCACAAAAGTGTCCATATCAAATTTTCATTTGGTGTACCATTAGTGCATGGGCCATAGATGATAATTGGCTAGGATGACCTTGATAGCTTGTATGGTTCTAGAGAAACAGCTATCGAGCATTGGCCCCGCCCCCTGGGGGGGGGTGTATGTCTACTTGAACTGACAGGGTATCTGAGAATCATGTAATGATCAAAGGACTGAAGTGGTATTAGTGTCAGGTTAAGCATTCAAAAGTTATAAGTGTTAAAGACATTTTACTGCACCATGGTAGAACTCATTTGCATATGGCGGCCATATTGTTTATAAATGTAAAGATTTTTTTTATAATTATTGAGGAGTAAGCTCTGCTGAACTGTTTGACACCAAACATGTCATGATTGGTCAAGGATCCAAGGACAAGATCTCAAAAGTAGGTTTTGCATATTATGCAAATTTAAAAAAAAATTAAGTGGGTGGAGCATAAACAAGAATGACCCAGGCGGCTGACCAGCATGAACAAGAAGGATAAATATGTTCAATTAAGCAAGACAAGCAAGATTGAATAAGTTCAGCAGAGCTTTAATTTAGAATAATTCACCTGTAGCTGTTTCACCAAATGACCACCAGAGCGCAGCAAGAGACCACATATAACCTGCTGGAAATCTATCACTCTATCAAAAAGACAGAACATTCCCTATCAGTGTGTTTCTATTTATTAAAAAGAGAAGAAAAGTCCGATTGGGCTCCAAATTGGTACTCATGATCAAGTTGTCTGTATATACATGTATGTAAATTTGTGTGTTGATAGGGTCAAAGGTTCCTGACTTCTGACCATTTAGGTTTGAAAAAAGTGATGATACAGGCTTATGGCCTACAAAATGGCTGTTGCTCTTTGGCCATATTAGAGGCAAAAAATATCTGATTTGGCTCAAAATTTGCAATCAGGATCACAATATCAGTCTATACATGTATGTAAATTTCTGTGTCAATAGGGTCTAAGGTTCCTGACTTCTGTCCATTTAGATTTGAAAAAAGCGATAATACAGGCTTGAGGCCTACAAAATCGCTGTAGTTTTCCAGCCGTTGTAGAGGCAAAACATGTCCGATTTGGCTGAAACTTTGCAATCAAGATCAGATTATCAGTCTATATATGTGTATACATTTGTGTGTTGATAGGGTGAAAGGTTCCTGTCTTCTGTCCATTTAGGTTGGAAAATAGCGATAAATAGAATAAATTGAAAATAGTTATTTTTTCACTGTAGAGCCTACTCAAGACTTATTTGGCTCATACTTGGCACATGTACTTCAAATGTCATTGTTAATTAGTAGCTTCAACAGTTTTGGCATGTTTTAAACTTTGACAGAGTTTTGGCCAAATAACTCTGAAAAGGCTTTCACGTACATGTTTGATCAAGGTTTATGGGCCTCAAGTAGTTAAATTGTCAAGATTTTTTTGATAATTATTTACCTACAGGGTCTCAAGATTGCATCAAGACCAAATTTGTTTTGATTGATTAAGGACTTAAAGACAAGTTCGAAAAGAGCAATTTTTACTCTTTTGGCCACTGATGAAAATCTTTACATTTTTGGTAAATACATGTAATTACAAAGTTGTAAAGGCTACAGCAAAGTATACAACTAAAAAAGAATAACAAGCCTAGGCCACTTGTACCTTTAGATATAACTGATTTCCTGCTATAGCGCCCCCTTGAGGCCAATCAACGCCATATTTTAATGGATGATAGAAGGCCCTGAGATACATGTAGGGTATAAGTATCGTCCTGATTGGTCATTGTTTAGCATGTCAAAAGCTTGCTGGAATCTGATTGGCTAATAACGATCGCAAAAATTTGCATATCAAATTTTCCTTTTGTGAAACATTAGGACATAGGCCATAGATGATACATGCCAAAGGAGAGCTTCATAGCTTGTATGGTTCCTGAGAAACAGATTTTTAGCTTTGGCTCCGCCCCCTGGAGGCGTATGTCTACACAGATTGACGGGCTACCTCAGAATCATGTAGGCATCAAAGCTCTAAAGTGGCATTAGTGTAGGTTTAAGCATTCAAAAGTTACAGCTGTTAGAGTAAATTTGGGTGTGCCACGGTAAGATTAATTTGCATATGGCGGCCATATTGTTTACAAATTTCACAATTTTTTTGATAATTATTGAGGTTGGGACTCTGCTGAGTTGTTTGACACCAAATATGACAGGATTGCTCAATGACCCTAGGACAAGTTCTCAAAAGTAGGTTTTGCATATTATGCTAAATAGCAAAAAATCTAAGTGGGCGGAGCTTAGTGGTTCTATTGACCTTTTTGATTTGCCATTAACCAAGGAATCATATAATGCAAGAATTTTTGCTCTAGCTATCAGGGCGTGGCAGTTACGAGGCCTAACGCGTTGACCTTCGCCATAGCGCCCCCTTGAGGCCGATTTGGCTCATCTTTTGAATCTGAGTAGCGGTGAGAAGTACTACCATATGACCAAGTCTCAGCCCTGTAGGCCTTACGGTTTCTTCTGCCCGATCACTTCTATGGCAGAAAAAGAATAAGAATAATAATAATAATAATAATAATAATAATAATCAGAACAATTACAATAGGGTTTCTAGCACTACGTGCTCGAACCCCTAATAATAATAATAATAATCAGAACAATTACAATAGGGTTTCTAGCACTACGTGCTCGAACCCCTAATAATCAGAACAATTACAATAGGGTTTCTAGCACTACGTGCTCGAACCCCTAATAATAATAATAATCAGAACAATTACAATAGGGTTTCTAGCACTACGTGCTCGAACCCCTAATAATAATCAGAACAATTACAATAGGGTTTCTAGCACTACGTGCTCGAACCCCTAATAATAAATATAGCCGCAAGCGGCGATTTACGGGGTTCGAGCGTTACAGGCAAAGTGGCCCCTGGAGGCCAGTTAGGCTTAAAACATGTTGCCGGTTGACTGGCATCGCCAAACTGGATGAGGATGACCAGCATGACCGTGAAGACCAAGCTAGATTACCAGCATGACTAATCTGGATGACAAACTTGTTGACCATATTGACCAAGCTGGAAGACCATAATGACCAAACTGGATGACCAGCATGGCAAAGGTGGTTGGCCAGTATGAACAAGCTGGAAGACCACCATTACTATGAGGACAAAGCTGAATGACCAGCAGGACCATAATGACCAATGTGAATGGCCAGCATGACCAAGCTGGATGGCCAGCATAACCAAGCTGGGTGACCAGCGTGACCATAAAGACCATAATGGCAATGCTAGATGAGTGGTGTGAGTAAACTAGTTGAAAAGCATTGATAAATTGAGCTGTAGTGTTCATCAGGTTTTATGTGGTGTCTTACTGCACTCTAGTGGGCATTTGGTGAAACAAATTCAGTTCTTAAATTGAAAAAACACAAGGCATAAAAAGGGAATATAAATAACCCATATATAGTATATAAGTTTTGACCTGATTAACATTCCGCCTGTTAAAAGCTTGCTGGAATGTGATTGGCTAATAGTGACCACAAAAGTGTCCATATCAAATTTTCATTTGGTGTACCATTAGTGCATGGGCCATAGATGATAATTGGCTAGGATGACCTTGATAGCTTGTATGGTTCTAGAGAATTAGCTATCGAGCATTGGCCCCGCCCCGTAGGGGTGTATGTCTACTTAAACTGACAGGGTATCTGAGAATCATGTAATGATCAAAGGACTGAAGTGGTATTAGTGTCAGGTTAAGCATTCAAAAGTTATGTGTTAAAGACATTTTACTGCACCATGGTAGAACTCATTTGCATATGGCGGCCATATTGTTTATAAATGTAAAGATTTTTTTAATAATTATTGAGGAGTAAGCTCTGCTGAACTGTTTGACACCAAACATGTCATGATTGGTCAAGGATCCAAGGACAAGATCTCAAAAGTAGGTTTTGCATATTATGCAAATTTAAAAAAAAATTAAGTGGGTGGAGCATAAACAAGAATGACCCAGGCGGCTGACCAGCATGAACAAGAAGGATAAAGATGTTCAATTAAGCAAGACAAGCAAGATTGAATAAGTTCAGCAGAGCTTTAATTTAGAATAATTCAACTGTAACTGTTTCACCAAATGACCACCAGAGCGCAGCAAGAGACCACATATAACCTGCTGGAAATCTATCACTCTATCAGAAAGACAGAACATTCCCTATCAGTGTGTTTCTATTTATTAAAAAGAGAAGAAAAGTCCGATTGGGCTCCAAATTGGTACTCATGATCAAGTGGTCTGTATATACATGTATGTAAATTTGTGTGTTGATAGGGTCAAAGGTTCCTGACTTCTGACCATTTAGGTTTGAAAAAAGTGATAATACAGGCTTATGGCCTACAAAATGGCTGTTGCTCTTTGGCCATATTAGAGGCAAAAAAGATCTGATTTGGCTCAAAATTTGCAATCAGGATCACAATATCAGTCTATATATGTATGTCAATTTCTGTGTCAATAGGGTCAAAGGTTCCTGACTTCTGTCCATTTAGATTTGAAAAAAGCGATAATACAGGCTTGAGGCTTACAAAATCGCTGTAGTTTTCCAGCCGTTGTAGAGGCAAAACATGTCCGATTTGGCTGAAAATTTGCAATCAAGATCAGATTATCAGTCTATATATGTGTATAATTTTGTGTGTTGATAGGGTGAAAGGTTCCTGTCTTCTGTCCATTTAGGTTGGAAAATAGCGATAAATAGAATAAATTGAAAATAGTTATTTTTTCACTGTAGAGCCTACTGAAGACTTATTTGGCTCATACTTGGCACATGTACTTCAAATGTCATTCTTAATTAGTAGCTTCAACAGTTTTGGCATGTTTTAAACTTTGACAGAGTTTTGGCCAAATAACTCTGAAAAGGCTTTCACGTACATGTTTGATCAAGGTTTATGGGCCTCAAATAGTTAAAATGTCAAGATTTTTTTGATAATTATTTACCTACAGGCTCTCAAGATTGCATCAAGACCAAATTTGTTTTGATTGATTAAGGACTTAAAGACAAGTTCGAAAAGAGCAATTTTTACTCTTTTGGCCACTGATTAAAATCTTTGCATTTTTGGTAAACATATGTAATTACAAAGTTGTAAAGGCTACAGCAAAGTATACAAATCAACAAGAATAACAAGCCTAGGCCACTTGTACCTTTAGATATAACTGATTTTCTGCTATAGCGCCCCCTTGAGGCCAATCAACGCCATATTTTAATGGATGATAGAAGGCCCTGAGATACATGTAGGGTATAAGTATCGTCCTGATTGGTCATTGTTTAGCATGTCAAAAGCTTGCTGGAATCTGATTGGCTAATAACGATCGCAAAAATTTGCATATCAAATTTTCCTTCTGTAAAACATTAGGACATAGGCCATAGATGATACATGTCAAAGGAGAGCTCCATAGCTTGTACGGTTCCTGAGAAACAGATTTTTAGCTTTGGCTCCGCCCCCTGGGGGCGTATGTCTACACAGATTGACGGGCTACCTCAGAATCATGTTGGCATCAAAGTTGTAAAGTGGCATTAGTGTAGGTTTAAGCATTCAAAAGTTACAGCTGTTAGAGTAAATTTGGGTGTGCCACGGTAAGATTAATTTGCATATGGCGGCCATATTGTTTACAAATTTCACAATTTTTTCGATAATTATTGAGGTTGGGACTCTGCTGAGTTGTTTGACACCAAATATGACAGGATTGGTCAATGACCCTAGGACAAGTTCTCAAAAGTAGGTTTTGCATATTATGCTAAATAGCAAAAAATCTAAGTGGGCGGAGCTTAGTGGTTCTATTGACCTTTTTGATTTGCCATTAACCAAGGAATCATATAATGCAAGAATTGTTGCTCTAGCTATCAGGGCGTAGGAGTTACGAGGCCAAACGCGTTGACCTTCGCCATAGCGCCCCCTTGAGGCCGATCGGGCTCATCTTTTGAATCTGAGTAGCGGTGAGAAGTACTACCATATGACCAAGTCTCAGCCCTGTAGGCCTTACGGTTTCTTCTGCCCAATCACTTCTATGGCAGAAAAAGAATAAGAACTATAATAATAATAAATATAGCCGCAAGCGGCGATTTACGGGGTTCGAGCGTTACAGACAAAGAGGCTCCTGGAGGCCAGTTAGGCTTAAAACATGTTGCTGGTTGACTGGCATCACCAAACTGGATGACCAGCATGGCAAAGGTGTTTGGCCAGTATGACCAAGCTGGATGACCAGCATTGCTATGATGACAAAGCTGAATGACCAGCAGGACCATAATGACCAATGTGAATGACCAGAATGACCTAGCTGGATGGGCAGCATAACCAAGCTAGGTGACCAGCGTGACCATAAAGACCATAATGACAATGCTAGATGAGTGGTGTGAGTAAACTAGTTGAAATGCATTGATAAATTGAGCTGTAGTGTTCAGCAGGTTTTATGTGGTCTCTTGCTGCACTCTAGTGGGCATTCGGAGAGCCTAGCAGTGAGGCATGACAAGGGCACATATTAATAACCAATAATATCAATAATAGTACATAAGTTTTGACCTGATTGACATTCAGCCTGTCAAAAGCTTGCTGGAATGTGATTGGCTAATAGTGACCACAAAAGTGTCCATATCAAATTTTCATATGGTGTACCATTAGTGCATGGGCCATAGATGATAATTGGCAAGGACGACCTTGATAGCTTGTATGGTTCTAGAGAAACAGCTATCGAGCATTGGCTCCGCCCCCTGGGGGGGTGTATGTCTACTTAAACTGACAGGGTATCTGAGAATCATGTAATGATCAAAGGACTGAAGTGGTATTAGTGTCAGGTTAAGCATTCAAAAGTTATAAGTGTTAAAGAGATTTTACTGCACCATGGTAGAACTCATTTGCATATGGCGGCCATATTGTTTATAAATGTAAAGATTTTTTTAATAATTATTGAGGAGTAAGCTCTGCTGAACTGTTTGATACCAAACATGTCATGATTGGTCAAGGAGCCAAGGACAAGATCTCAAAAGTAATTTTTGCATATTATGCAGATAAAAAAAAAAAAAAGTGGGTGGAACATAAACAAGAATGACCCAGGCGGCTGACAAGCATGACCAAGAAGGATAAAGATCTTCAATTAAGCAAGACAAGCCAGATTAAATAAGTTCAGCAGAGCTTTAATTTAGAATAATTCACCTGTAGCTGTTTCACCAAATGACCACCAGAGCGCAGCAAGAGACCACATATAACCTGCTGGAAATCTATCACTCTATAAGTAAGACAGAACATTCCCTATCAGTGTGTTTCTATTTATTACAAAGAGAGGAAAAGTCCGATTGGGCTCAAAATTGGTACTCATGATCAAGTGGTCTGTATATATATGTGTATAAATTTGTGGGTTGATAGGGTCAAAGGTTCCTGACTTCTGTCCATTTAGGCTTGAAAAAAGCGATAATACAGGCTTATGGCCTACAAAATGGCTGTTGCTCTTTGGCCATATTAGAGGCAAAAAATATCTGATTTGGCTCAAAATTTGCAATCAAGATCACAATATCAGTCTATATATGTATGTAAATTTCTGTGTCGATAGGGTCAAAGGTTCCTGACTTCTGTCCATTTAGGTTTGAAAAAAGCGATAATACAGGCTTGAGGCCTACAAAATCGCTGTAGTTTTCCAGCCGTTGTAGAGGGAAAACATGTCCGATGTGGCTGAAAATTTGCAATCAAGATCAGATTATCAGTCTATATATGTGTATAAATTTGTGTGTTGATAGGGTCAAAGGTTCCTGTCTTCTGTCCATTTAGGTTGGAAAATAGCGATAAATAGAATAAATTGAAAATAGTTAATTTGTCACTGTAGAGCCTACTGAAGACTTATTTGGCTCATACTTGGCACATGTGCTTGAAATGTCATTGTTAATTAGTAGCTTCAACCGTTTTGGCATGTTTTAAACTTTGACAGAGTTTTGGCCAAATAACTCTGAAAAGGCTTTCACGTACATGTTTGATCAAGGTTTATGGGCCTCAAATAGTTAAAATGTCAAGATTTTTTCGATAATTATTTACCTACAGGGTCTCAAGATTGCATCAAGACCAAATTTGTTTTCATTGATTGAGGACTTAAAGACAAGTTCGAAAAGAGCAGTTTTTACTCTTTTGGCCACTGATGAAAATCTTTGCATTTTTGGTAAACATATGTAATTACAAAGTTGTAAAGGCTACAGCAAAGTATACAACTAAAAAAGAATAACAAGCCTAGGCCACTTGTACCTTTAGATATAACTGATTTTCTGCTATAGCGCCCCCTTGAGGCCAATCAACGCCATATTTTAATGGATGATAGAAGGCCCTGAGATACATGTAGGGTATAAGTATCGTCCTGATTGGTCATTGTTTAGCCTGTCAAAAGCTTGCTGGAATCTGATTGGCTAATAACGATCGCAAAAATTTGCATATCAAATTTTCCTTCTGTAAAACATTAGGACATAGGCCATAGATGATACATGCCAAAGGAGAGCTTCGTAGCTTGTACGCTTCCTGAGAAACAGATTTTTAGCTTTGGCTCCGCCCCTTGGGGGCGTATGTCTACACAGATTGACGGGCTACCTCAGAATCATGTTGGCATCAAAGTCGTAAAGTGGCATTAGTGTAGGTTTAAGCATTCAAAAGTTACAGCTGTTAGAGTAAATTTGGGTGTGACACGGTAAGATTAATTTGCATATGGCGGCCATATTGTTTAAAAATTTCACAATTTTTTCGATAATTATTGAGGTTGGGACTCTGCTGAGTTGTTTGACACCAAATATGACCGGATTGGTCAATGACCCTAGGACAAGTTCTCAAAAGTAGGTTTTGCATATTATGCTAAATAGCAAAAAATCTAAGTGGGCGGAGCTTAGGGGTTCTATTGACCTTTTTGATTTGCCATTAACCAAGGAATCATATAATGCAAGAATTTTTGCTCTAGCTATCAGGGTGTAGGAGTTACGAGGCCTAACGCGTTGACCTTCGCCATAGCGCCCCCTTGAGGCCGATCGGGCTCATCTTTTGAATCTGAGTAGCGGTGAGAAGTACTACCATATGACCAGGTCTCAGCCCTGTAGGCCTTACGGTTTCTTCTGCCCAATCACTTCTATGGCAGAAAAAGAATAAGAATAATAATAATAATAATAATAAATATAGCCGCAAGCGGCGATTTACGGGGTTCGAGCGTTACAGGCAAAGAGACCCCTGGAGGCCAGTTAGGCTTAAAACATGTTGCCGGTTGACCGGTATCGCCAAACTGGATGAGGATGACCAGCATGACCGTGAAGATTACCAGCATGACTAATCTGGATGACAAACTTGTTGACCATATTGACCAAGCTGGAAGACCATAATGACCAAACTGGATGACCAGCATAGCAAAGGTGGTTGGCCAGTATGACCAAGCTGGAAGACCACCATTACTATGAGGACAAAGCTGAATGACCAGCAGGACCATAATGACCAATGTGAATGGCCAGCATGACCAAGCTGGATGGCCAGCATAACCAAGCTGGGTGACCAGCGTGACCATAAAGACCATAATGGCAATGCTAGATGAGTGGTGTGAGTAAACTAGTTGAAAAGCATTGATAAATTGAGCTGTAGTGTTCATCAGGTTTTATGTGGTGTCTTACTGCACTCTAGTGGGCATTTGGTGAAACAAATTCAGTTCTTAAATTGAAAAAACACAAGGCATAAAAAGGGCATATAAATAACCCGTATATAGTATATAAGTTTTGACCTGATTAACATTCCACCTGTTAAAAGCTTGCTGGAATGTGATTGGCTAATAGTGACCACAAAAGTGTCCATATCAAATTTTCATTTGGTGTACCATTAGTGCATGGGCCATAGATGATAATTGGCTAGGATGACCTTGATAGCTTGTATGGTTCTAGAGAAACAGCTATCGAGCATTGGCCCCGCCCCCTGGGGGGGGTGTATGTCTACTTGAACTGACAGGGTATCTGAGAATCATGTAATGATCAAAGGACTGAAGTGGTATTAGTGTCAGGTTAAGCATTCAAAAGTTATAAGTGTTAAAGACATTTTACTGTACCATGGTAGAACTCATTTGCATATGGCGGCCATATTGTTTATAAATGTAAAGATTTTTTTTTATAATTATTGAGGAGTAAGCTCTGCTGAACTGTTTGACACCAAACATGTCATGATTGGTCAAGGATCCAAGGACAAGATCTCAAAAGTAGGTTTTGCATATTATGCAAATTTAAAAAAAAATTAAGTGGGTGGAGCATAAACAAGAATGACCCAGGCGGCTGACCAGCATGAACAAGAAGGATAAATATGTTCAATTAAGCAAGACAAGCAAGATTGAATAAGTTCAGCAGAGCTTTAATTTAGAATAATTCACCTGTAGCTGTTTCACCAAATGACCACCAGAGCGCAGCAAGAGACCACATATAACCTGCTGGAAATCTATCACTCTATCAGAAAGACAGAACATTCCCTATCAGTGTGTTTCTATTTATTAAAAAGAGAAGAAAAGTCCGATTGGGCTCCAAATTGGTACTCATGATCAAGTGGTCTGTATATACATGTATGTAAATTTGTGTGTTGATAGGGTCAAAGGTTCCTGACTTCTGACCATTTAGGTTTGAAAAAAGTGATAATACAGGCTTATGGCCTACAAAATGGCTGTTGCTCTTTGGCCATATTAGAGGCAAACAACATCTGATTTGGCTCAAATTTTGCAATCAGGATCACAATATCAGTCTATATATGTATGTCAATTTCTGTGTCAATAGGGTCAAAGGTTCCTGACTTCTGTCCATTTAGATTTGAAAAAAGCGATAATACAGGCTTGAGGCCTACAAAATCGCTGTAGTTTTCCAGCCGTTGTAGAGGCAAAACATGTCCGATTTGGCTGAAACTTTGCAATCAAGATCAGATTATCAGTCTATATATGTGTATAAATTTGTGTGTTGATAGGGTGAAAGGTTCCTGTCTTCTGTCCATTTAGGTTGGAAAATAGCGATAAATAGAATAAATTGAAAATAGTTATTTTTTCACTGTAGAGCCTACTCAAGACTTATTTGGCTCATACTTGGCACATGTACTTCAAATGTCATTGTTAATTAGTAGCTTCAACAGTTTTGGCATGTTTTAAACTTTGACAGAGTTTTGGCCAAATAACTCTGAAAAGGCTTTCACGTACATGTTTGATCAAGGTTTATGGGCCTCAAGTAGTTAAATTGTAAAGATTTTTTTGATAATTATTTACCTACAGGGTCTCAAGATTGCATCAAGACCAAATTTGTTTTGATTGATTAAGGACTTTAAGACAAGTTCGAAAATAGCAATTTTTACTCTTTTGGCCACTGATGAAAATCTTTACATTTTTGGTAAATACATGTAATTACAAAGTTGTAAAGGCTACAGCAACGTATACAACTAAAAAAGAATAACAAGCCTAGGCCACTTGTACCTTTAGATATAACTGATTTCCTGCTATAGCGCCCCCTTGAGGCCAATCAACGCCATATTTTAATGGATGATAGAAGGCCCTGAGATACATGTAGGGTATAAGTATCGTCCTGATTGGTCATTGTTTAGCATGTCAAAAGCTTGCTGGAATCTGATTGGCTAATAACGATCGCAAAAATTTGCATATCAAATTTTCCTTCTGTGAAACATTAGGACATAGGCCATAGATGATACATGCCAAAGGAGAGCTTCATACCTTGTATGGTTCCTGAGAAACAGCTTTTTAGCTTTGGCTCCGCCCCCTGGAGGCGTATGTCTACACAGATTGACGGGCTACCTCAGAATCATGTAGGCATCAAAGCTCTAAAGTCGCATTAGTGTAGGTTTAAGCATTCAAAAGTTACAGCTGTTAGAGTAAATTTGGGTGTGCCACGGTAAGATTAATTTGCATATGGCGGCCATATTGTTTACAAATTTCACAATTTTTTTGATAATTATTGAGGATGGGACTCTGCTGAGTTGTTTGACACCAAATATGACAGGATTGCTCAATGACCCTAGGACAAGTTCTCAAAAGTAGGTTTTGCATATTATGCTAAATAGCAAAAAATCTAAGTGGGCGGAGCTTAGTGGTTCTATTGACCTTTTTGATTTGCCATTAACCAAGGAATCATATAATGCAAGAATTTTTGCTCTAGCTATCAGGGCGTGGCAGTTACGAGGCCTAACGCGTTGACCTTCGCCATAGCGCCCCCTTGAGGCCGATTTGGCTCATCTTTTGAATCTGAGTAGCGGTGAGAAGTACTACCATATGACCAAGTCTCAGCCCTGTAGGCCTTACGGTTTCTTCTGCCCGATCACTTCTATGGCAGAAAAAGAATAAGAATAATAATAATAATAATAATAATAATAATAATAATCAGAACAATTACAATAGGGTTTCTAGCACTACGTGCTCGAACCCCTAATAATAAATATAGCCGCAAGCGGCGATTTACGGGGTTCGAGCGTTACAGGCAAAGAGACCCCTGGAGGCCAGTTAGGCTTAAAACATGTTGCCGGGTGACCGGCATCGCCAAACTGGATGAGGATGACCAGCATGACCATGAAGATTACCAACATGACTAATCTGGATGACAAACTTGTTGACCATATTGACCAAGCTGGAAGACCATAATGACCAAACTGGATGACCAGCATGGCAAAGGTGGTTGGCCAGTATGACCAAGCTGGAAGACCACCATTACTATGAGGACAAAGCTGAATGACCAGCAGGACCATAATGACTAATGTGAATGGCCAGCATGACCAAGCTGGATGGCCAGCATAACCAAGCTGGGTGACCAGCGTGACCATAAAGACCATAATGGCAATGCTAGATGAGTGGTGTGAGTAAACTAGTTGAAAAGCATTGATAAATTGAGCTGTAGTGTTCATCAGGTTTTATGTGGTGTCTTACAGCACTCTAGTGGGCATTTGGTGAAACAAATTCAGTTCTTAAATTGAAAAAACACAAGGCATTAAAAGGGCATATAAATAACCCGTATATAGTATATAAGTTTTGACCTGATTAACATTCCGCCTGTTAAAAGCTTGCTGGAATGTGATTGGCTAATAGTGACCACAAAAGTGTCCATATCAAATTTTCATTTGGTGTACCATTAGTGCATGGGCCATAGATGATAATTGGCTAGGATGACCTTGATAGCTTGTATGGTTCTAGAGAAACAGCTATCGAGCATTGGCCCCGCCCCCTGGGGGTGTATGTCTACTTAAACTGACAGGGTATCTGAGAATCATGTAATGATCAAAGGACTGAAGTGGTATTAGTGTCAGGTTAAGCATTCAAAAGTTCTAAGTGTTAAAGACATTTTACTGCACCATGGAGGACTCATTTGCATATGGCGGCCATATTGTTTATAAATGTAAAGATTTTTTAAATAATTATTGAGGAGTAAGCTCTGCTGAAATGTTTGACTCCAAACATGTCATGATTGGTCAAGGATCCAAGGACAAGATCTCAAAAGTAGGTTTTGCATATTATGCAAATTTAAAAAAAAATTAAGTGGGTGGAGCATAAACAAGAATGACCCAGGTGGCTGACCATCATGAACAAGAAGGATAAAGATGTTCAATTAAGCAAGACAAGCAAGATTGAATAAGTTCAGCAGAGCTTTAATTTAGAATAATTCACCTGTAGCTGTTTCACCAAATGACCACCAGAGCGCAGCAAGAGACCACATATAACCTGCTGGAAATCTATCACTCTATAAGTAAAACAGAACATTCCCTATCAGTGTGTTTCTATTTATTAAAAAGAGAAGAAAAGTCCGATTGGGCTCCAAATTGGTACTCATGATCAAGTGGTCTGTATATACATGTATGTAAATTTGTGTGTTGATAGGGTCAAAGGTTCCTGACTTCTGACCATTTAGGTTTGAAAAAAGTGATAATACAGGCTTATGGCCTACAAAATGGCTGTTGCTCTTTGGCCATATTAGAGGCAAAAAATATCTGATTTGGCTCAAAATTTGCAATCAGGATCACAATATCAGTCTATATACGTATGTCAATTTCTGTGTCAATAGGGTCAAAGGTTCCTGACTTCTGTCCATTTAGATTTGAAAAAAGCGATAATACAGGCTTGAGGCCTACAAAATCGCTGTAGTTTTCCAGCCGTTGTAGAGGCAAAACATGTCCGATTTGGCTAAAAATTTGCAATCAAGACCAGATTATCAGTCTATATATGTGTATAAATTTGTGTGTTGATAGGGTGAAAGGTTCCTGTCTTCTGTCCATTTAGGTTGGAAAATAGCGATAAATAGAATAAATTGAAAATAGTTATTTTTTCACTGTAGAGCCTACTGAAGACTTATTTGGCTCATACTTGGCACATGTGCTTCAAATGTCATTGTTAATTAGTAGCTTCAACAGTTTTGGCATGTTTTAAACTTTGACAGAGTTTTGGCCAAATAAGTCTGAAAAGGCTTTCACGTACATGTTTGATCAAGGTTTATGGGCCTCAAATAGTTAAAATGTCAAGATTTTTTTGATAATTATTTACCTACAGGGTCTCAAGATTGCATCAAGACCAAATTTGTTTTGATTGATTAAGGACTTAAAGACAAGTTCGAAAAGAGCAATTTTTACTCTTTTGGCCACTGATGAAAATCTTTGCATTTTTGGTAAACATATGTAATTACAAGGTTGTAAAGGCTACAGCAAAGTATACAACTAAATAAGAATAACAAGCCTAGGCCACTTGTACCTTTAGATATAACTGATTTTCTGCTATAGCGCCCCCTTGAGGCCAATCAACAAAAATTTGCATATCAAATTTTCCTTCTGTAAAACATTAGGACATAGGCCATAGATGATACATGCCAAAGGAGAGCTTCATAGCTTGTACGGTTCCTGAGAAACAGATTTTTAGCTTTGGCTCCGCCCCCTGAGGGCGTATGTCTACACAGATTGACGGGCTACCTCAGAATCATGTTGGCATCAAAGTTGTAAAGTGGCATTAGTGTAGGTTTAAGCATTCAAAAGTTACAGCTATTAGAATAAATTTGGGTGTGCCACGGTAAGATTAATTTGCATATGGCGGCCATATTGTTTACAAATTTCACAATTTTTTCGATAATTATTGAGGTTGGGACTCTGCTGAGTTGTTTGACACCAAATATGACAGGATTGGTCAATGACCCTAGGACAAGTTCTCAAAAGTAGGTTTTGCATATTATGCTAAATAGCAAAAAATCTAAGTGGGCGGAGCTTAGTGGTTCTATTGACCTTTTTGATTTGCCATTAACCAAGGAATCATATAATGCAAGAATTTTTGCTCTAGCTATCAGGGCGTAGGAGTTACGAGGCCAAACGCGTTGACCTTCGCCATAGCGCCCCCTTGAGGCCGATCGGGCTCATCTTTTGAATCTGAGTAGCGGTGAGAAGTACTACCATATGACCAAGTCTCAGCCCTGTAGGCCTTACGGTTTCTTCTGCCCAATCACTTCTATGGCAGAAAAAGAATAAGAACTATAATAATAATAATAATAATAATAATAATAATAATAATAATAATCAGAACAATTACAATAGGGTTTCTAGCACTACGTGCTCGAACCCCTAATAATAATAATAATATAGCCGCAAGCGGCGATTTACGGGGTTCGAGCGTTACAGACAAAGAGGCCCCTGGAGGCCAGTTAGGCTTAAAACATGTTGCTGGTTGACTGGCATCACCAAACTGGATGACCAGCATGGCAAAGGTGTTTGGCCAGTATGACCAAGCTGGATGACCAGCATTGCTATGATGACAAAGCTGAATGACCAGCAGGACCATAATGACCAATGTGAATGACCAGAATGACCTAGCTGGATGGGCAGCATAACCAAGCTAGGTGACCAGCGTGACCATAAAGACCATAATGACAATGCTAGATGAGTGGTGTGAGAAAACTAGTTGAAATGCATTGATAAATTGAGCTGTAGTGTTCAGCAGGTTTTATGGGGTCTCTTGCTGCACTCTAGTGGGCATTCGGAGAGCCTAGCAGTGAGGCATGACAAGGGCACATATTAATAACCAATAATATCAATAATAGTACATAAGTTTTGACCTGATTAACATTCAGCCTGTTAAAAGCTTGCTGGAATGTGATTGGCTAATAGTGACTACAAAAGTGTCCATATCAAATTTTCATTTGGTGTACCATTAGTGCATGGGCCATAGATGATAATTGGCAAGGACGACCTTAATAGCTTGTATGGTTCTAGAGAAACAGCTATCGAGCATTGGCTCCGCCCCCTGGGGGGGTGTATGTCTACTTAAACTGACAGGGTATCTGAGAATCATGTAATGATCAAAGGACTGAAGTGGTATTAGTGTCAGGTTAAGCATTCAAAAGTTATAAGTGTTAAAGACATTTTACTGCACTGTGGTAGAACTAATTTGCATATGGCGGCCATATTGTTTACAAATGTAAAGATTTATTAAATAATTATTGAGGAGCAAGCTCTGCTAAATTGTTTGACACCAAACATGTCATGATTGGTCAAGGAGGCAAGGGAAAGATGTCAAAAGTAGGTTTTGCATATTATGCTAATTTAAAAAAAATTTAAGTGGGTGGAGCATAAACAAGAATGACCCAGGTGGCTGAGCAGCATGACCAAGAAGGATAAAGATGTTCAATTAAGCAAGACAAGCAAGATTAATTAAGTTCAGCAGAGCTTTAATTTAGAATAATTCACCTGTAGCTGTTTCACCAAATGACCACCAGAGCGCAGCAAGAGACCACATATAACCTGCTGGAAATCTATCACTCTATAAGCAAGTCAGAACATTCCCTATCAGTGTGTTTCTATTTATTAAAAAGAGAAGAAAAGTCCGATTGGGCTCCAAATTGGTACTCATGATCAAGTGGTCTGTATATACATGTATGTAAATTTGTGTGTTGATAGGGTCAAAGGTTCCTGACTTCTGACCATTTAGGTTTGAAAAAAGTGATAATACAGGCTTATGGCCTACAAAATGGCTGATGCTCTTTGGCCATATTAGAGGCAAAAAATATCTGATTTGGCTCAAAATTTGCAATCAAGATCACAACATCAGTCTATATATGTATGTCAATTTCTGTGTCGATAGGGTTAAAGGTTCCTGACTTCTGTCCATTTAGATTTGAAAAAAGCGATAATACAGGCTTGAGGCCTACAAAATCGCTGTAGTTTTCCAGCCGTTGTAGAGGCAAAACATGTCCGATTTGGCTGAAAATTTGCAATCAAGATCGGATTATCAGTCTATATATGTGTATAAATTTGTGTGTTGATAGGGTGAAAGGTTCCTGTCTTCTGTCCATTTAGGTTGGAAAATAGCGATAAATAGAATAAATTGAAAATAGTTATTTTTTCACTGTAGAGCCTACTGAAGACTTATTTGGCTCATACTTGGCACATGTGCTTCCAATGTCATTCTTAATTAGTAGCTTCAACAGTTTTGGCATGATTTAAACTTTGACAGAGTTTTGGCCAAATAACTCTGAAAAGGCTTTCATGTACATGTTTGATCAAGGTTTATGGGCCTCAAATAGTTAAAATGTCAAGATTTTTTTGATAATTATTTACCTACAGGGTCTCAGGATTGCATCAAGACCAAATTTGTTTTGATTGATTAAGGACTTAAAGACAAGTTCGAAAAGAGCAATTTTTACTCTTTTGGCCACTGATGAAAATTTTTGCATTTTTGGTAAATACATGTAATTACAAAGTTGTAAAGGCTACAGCAAAGTATAAAACTAAAAAAGAATAACAAGCCTAGGCCACTTGTACCTTTAGATATAACTGATTTTCTGCTATAGCGCCCCCTTGAGGCCAATCAACGCCATATTTTAATGGATGATAGAAGGCCCTGAGATACATGTAGGGTATAAGTATCGTCCTGATTGGTCATTGTTTAGCCTGTCAAAAGCTTGCTGGAATCTGATTGGCTAATAACGATCGCAAAAATTTGCATATCAAATTTTCCTTCTGTAAAACATTAGGACATAGGCCACAGATGATACATGCCAAAGGAGAGCTTCATAGCTTGTACGGTTCCTGAGAAACAGATTTTTAGCTTTGGCTCCGACCCCTGGGGGCGTATGTCTACACAGATTGACGGGCTACCTCAGAATCATGTTGGCGTCAAAGTTGTAAAGTGGCATTAGTGTAGGTTTAAGCATTCAAAAGTTACAGCTGTTAGAGTAAATTTGGGTGTGCCACGGTAAGATTAATTTGTATATGGCGGCCATATTGTTTACAAATTTCACAATTTTTTCGATAATTATTGAGGTTGGGACTCTGCTGAGTTGTTTGACACCAAATATGACAGGATTGGTCAATGACCCTAGGACAAGTTCTCAAAAGTAGGTTTTGCATATTATGCTAAATAGCAAAAAATCTAAGTGGGCGGAGCTTAGTGGTTCTATTGACCTTTTTGATTTGCCATTAACCAAGGAATCATATAATGCAAGAATTTTTGCTCTAGCTATCAGGGCGTAGGAGTTACGAGGCCAAACGCGTTGACCTTCGCCATAGCGCCCCCTTGAGGCCGATCGGGCTCATCTTTTGAATCTGAGTAGCGGTGAGAAGTACTACCATATGACCAAGTCTCAGCCCTGTAGGCCTTACGGTTTCTTCTGCCCAATCACTTCTATGGCAGAAAAAGAATAAGAACTATAATAATAATAATAATAATAATAATAATAATAATAAATATAGCCGCAAGCGGCGATTTACGGGGTTCGAGCGTTACAGGCAAAGAGACCCCTGGAGGCCAGTTAGGCTTAAAACATGTTGCCGGTTGACCGGCATCGCCAAACTGGATGAGGATGACCAGCATGACCGTGAAGACCAAGCTAGATTACCAGCATGACTAATCTGGATGACAAACTTGTTGACCATATTGACCAAGCTGGAAGACCATAATGACCAAACTGGATGACCAGCATGGCAAAGGTGGTTGGCCAGTATGACCAAGCTGGAAGACCACCATTACTATGAGGACAAAGCTGAATGACCAGCAGGACCATAATGACCAATGTGAATGGCCAGCATGACCAAGCTGGATGGCCAGCATAACCAAGCTGGGTGACCAGCGTGACCATAAAGACCATAATGGCAATGCTAGATGAGTGGTGTGAGTAAACTAGTTGAAAAGCATTGATAAATTGAGCTGTAGTGTTCATCAGGTTTTATGTGGTGTCTTACTGCACTCTAGTGGGCATTTGGTGAAACAAATTCAGTTCTTAAATTGAAAAAACACAAGGCATAAAAAGGGCATATAAATAACCCGTATATAGTATATAAGTTTTGACCTGATTAACATTCCGTCTGTTAAAAGCTTGCTGGAATGTGATTGGCTAATAGTGACCACAAAAGTGTCCATATCAAATTTTCATTTGGTGTACCATTAGTGCATGGGCCATAGATGATAATTGGCTAGGATGACCTTGATAGCTTGTATGGTTCTAGAGAAACAGCTATCGAGCATTGGCCCCGCCCCCTGGGGGGGTGTATGTCTACTTATACTGACAGGGTATCTGAGAATCATGTAATGATCAAAGGACTGAAGTGGTATTAGTGTCAGGTTAAGCATTCAAAAGTTATAAGTGTTAAAGACATTTTACTGCACCATGGTAGAACTCATTTGCATATGGCGGCCATATTGTTTATAAATGTAAAGATTTTTTTAATAATTATTGAGGAGTAAGCTCTGCTGAACTGTTTGACACCAAACATGTCATGATTGGTCAAGGATCCAAGGACAAGATCTCAAAAGTATTTTTTGCATATTATGCAAATTTATAAAAAAAACAATAAGTGGGTGGAGCATAAACAAGAATGACCCAGGCGGCTGACCAGCATGAACAAGAAGGATAAATATGTTCAATTAAGCAAGACAAGCAAGATTAAATAAGTTCAGCAGAGCTTTAATTTAGAATAATTCACCTGTAGCTGTTTCACCAAATGACCACCAGAGCGCAGGAAGAGACCACATATAACCTGCTGGAAATCTATCACTCTATCAGAAAGACAGAACATTCCCTATCAGTGTGTTTCTATTTATTAAAAAGAGAAGAAAAGTCCGATTGGGCTCCAAATTGGTACTCATGATCAAGTGGTCTGTATATACATGTATGTAAATTTGTGTGTTGATAGGGGCAAAGGTTCCTGACTTCTGACCATTTAGGTTTGAAAAAAGTGATAATACAGGCTTATGGCCTACAAAATGGCTGTTGCTCTTTGGCCATATTAGAGGCAAAAAATATCTGATTTGGCTCAAAATTTGCAATCAGGATCACAATATCAGTCTATATATGTATGTCAATTTCTGTGTCAATAGGGTCAAAGGTTCCTGACTTCTGTCCATATAGATTTGAAAAAAGCGATAATACAGGCTTGAGGCCTACAAAATCGCTGTAGTTTTCCAGCCGTTGTAGAGGCAAAACATGTCCGATTTGGCTGAAAATTTGCAATCAAGATCAGATTATCAGTCTATATATGTGTATAAATTTGTGTGTTGATAGGGTGAAAGGTTCCAGTCTTCTGTCCATTTAGGTTGGAAAATAGCGATAAATAGAATAAATTGAAAATAGTTATTTTTTCACTGTAGAGCCTACTGAAGACTTATTTGGCTCATACTTGGCACATGTACTTCAAATGTCATTGTTAATTAGTAGCTTCAACAGTTTTGGCATGTTTTAAACTTTGACAGAGTTTTGGCCAAATAACTCTGAAAAGGCTTTCACGTACATGTTTGATCAAGGTTTATGGGCCTCAAATAGTTAAAATGTCAAGATTTTTTTGATAATTATTTACCTACAGGGTCTCAAGATTGCATCAAGACCAAATTTGTTTTGATTGATTAAGGACTTAAAGACAAGTTCGAAAAGAGCAATTTTTACTCTTTTGGCCACTGATGAAAATCTTTGCATTTTTGGTAAACATATGTAATTACAAAGTTGTAAAGGCTACAGCAATGTATACAAATAAAAAAGAATAACAAGCTTAGGCCGCTTGTACCTTTAGATATAACTGATTTTCTGCTATAGCGCCCCCTTGAGGCCAATCAACGCCATATTTTAATGGATGATAGAAGGCCCTGAGATACATGTAGGGTATAAGTATCATCCTGATTGGTCATTGTTTAGCCTGTCAAAAGCTTGCTGGAAACTGATTGGCTAATAACGATCCCAAAAATTTGCATATCAAATTTTCCTTGTGTAAAACATTAGTACATAGGCCATAGATGATACATGCCAAAGGAGAGCTTCATAGCTTGTACGGTTCCTGAGAAACAGATTTTTAGCTTTGGCTCCGCCCCCTGGGGGCCTATGTCTACACAGATTGACATGCTACCTCAGAATCATGTTGGCATCATAGAACTAAAGTGGCTTTAGTGTCGGTTTAAGCATTCAAAAGTTACAGCTGTTAAAGTAAATTTGGGTGTGCCACGGTAAGATTAATTTGCATATGGCGGCCATATTTTTTGCAAATTTCTCAATTTTTTCGATAATTATTGAGGTTAGGACTCTGCTGAGTTGTTTGACACCAAATATGACAGGATTGGTCAATGACCCTAGGACAAGTTCTCAAAAGTAGGTTTTGCATATTATGCTAAATAGCAAAAAATCTAAGTGGGCGGAGCTTAGTGGTTCCATTGACCTTTTTGATTTGCCATTAACCAAGGAATCATACAGTGCAAGAATTTTTGCTCTAGCTATCAGGGCGTGGGAGTTACAAGGCCAAACGCGTTGACCTTCGCCATAGCGCCCCCTTGAGGCCGATCGGGCTCATCTTTTGAATCTGAGTAGCGGTGAGAAGTACTACCATATGACCAAGTCTCAGCCCTGTAGGCCTTACGGTTTCTTCTGCCCAATCACTTCTATGGCAGAAAAAGAATAAGAACTATAATAATAATAAATATAGCCGCAAGCGGCGATTTACGGGGTTCGAGCGTTACAGGCAAAGAGGCCCCTGGAGGCCAGTTAGGCTTAAAACCTGTTGCTGGTTGACCGTCATCACCAAACTGGATAACCAAGGTGGGTGACCATTATGACCAGAAAAAGACCCAGGTGTTAGACCAGCATGACCATAAAGACCCAGCTGGTAGACCAGCATGACCATAAAGACCCAGCTGATTGACCAGCATGAACATAAAGACCCAGCTGGTTGACCAGCATGACCAAAATACCCAGCTAGTTGACCAGAATGAAAATAAGGACCAAGCTGGTTGACTAGCATGACCATAATAACCATGCTAGATGAGTGATGTGAGTAAACTAGTTGTAAAAAGCATTGATAAATTGAGCTGTAGTGTTCAGCAGGTTTTATGTGGTGTCTTTCTGCACTCTAGTGGGCATTTGGTGAAACAACATCAGTTCTTAAATTGAAAAATACAAACCACATTAATCCTGATGGGAGCCTAGTGGTGAGGCATAAAAAGGCCACATATAAATAACTCACATATGGTGTATACGTTTTTACCTGATTAACATTCAGCCTGTCAAAAGCTTGCTGGAAAGTGATTGGCTAATAGTGACCACAAAAATGTATCAACATTTCCTTTGGTGTACCATTAGTGCATGGGCCATAGATGATAATTGGCAAGGATGACCTTGATAGCTTGTATGGTTCTAGAGAAACAGCTATCGAGCATTGGCTCCGCCCCCTGGGGTGTATGTCTACTTACACTGACAGGGTATCTGAGAGTCATGTAATGATCAAAGGACTGAAGTGGTATTAGTGTCAGGTTAAGCATTCAAAAGTTATAAGTGTTAAAGACATTTTACTGCACCATGGAAAAACTAATTTGCATATGGCGGCCATATTGTTTATAAATGTAAAGATTTTGTTTAATAATTATTGAGGAGTAAGCTCTGCTGAACTGTTTGACACCAAACATGTCATGATTGGACAAGGAGGCAAAGACAAGTTCTCAAAAGTAGGTTTTGCATATTATGCAAATTAAAAAAAAAAATTGGGTGGAGCATAAACAAGAATGACCCAGGTGGCTGACCAGCATGACCAAGAAGGATACAGATGTTCAATTAAGCAAGACAAGCAAGATTAAATAAGTTCAGCAGAGCTTTTATTTAGAATAATTCAACTGTAACTGTTTCACCAAATGACCACCAGAGCGCAGCAAGAGACCACATATAACCTGCTGGAAATCTATCACTCTATAAGTAAGACAGAACATTCCCTATCAGTGTGTTTCTATTTATTAAAAAGAGAAGAAAAGTCCGATTGGGCTCCAAATTGGTACTCATGATCAAGTGGTCTGTATATATATGTTTGTAAATTTGTGTGTTGATAGGGTCAAAGGTTCCTGACTTCTGTCCATTTAGGCTTGAAAAAAGCGATAATACAGGCTTATGGCCTACAAAATGGCTGTTGCTCTTTGGCCATATTAGAGGCAAAAAATATCTGATTTGGCTCGAAATTTGCAATCAGGATCACAATATCAGTCTATATATGTATGTCAATTTCTGTGTCAATAGGGTCAAAGGTTCCTGACTTCTGTCCATTTAGATTTGAAAAAAGCGATAATACAGGCTTGAGGCCTACAAAATCGCTGTAGTTTTCCAGCCATTGTAGAGGCAAAACATGTCCGATTTGGCTGAAAATTTGCAATCAAGATCAGATTATCAGTCTATATATGTGTATAAATTTGTGTGTTGATAGGGTGAAAGGTTCCTGTCTTCTGTCCATTTAGGTTGGAAAATAGCGATAAATAGAATAAATTGAAAATAGTTATTTTTTCACTGTAGAGCCTACTGAAGACTTATTTGGCTCATACTTGGCACATGTACTTCAAATGTCATTGTTAATTAGTAGCTTCAACAGTTTTGGCATGTTTTAAACTTTGACAGAGTTTTGGCCAAATAACTCTGAAAAGGCTTTCACGTACATGTTTGATCAAGGTTTATGGGCCTCAAATAGTTAAAATGTCAAGATTTTTTTGATAATTATTTACCTACAGGCTCTCAAGATTGCATCAAGACCAAATTTGTTTTGATTGATTAAGGCCTTAAAGACAAGTTCGAAAAGAGCAATTTTTACTCTTTTGGCCACTGATGAAAATCTTTGCATTTTTGGTAAATACATGTAATTACAAAGTTGTAAAGGCTACAGCAAAGTATACAACTAAAAAAGAATAACAAGCCTAGGCCACTTGTACCTTTAAATATAACTGATTTTCTGCTATAGCGCCCCCTTGAGGCCAATCAACGCCATATTTTAATGGATGATAGAAGGCCCTGAGATACATGTAGGGTATAAGTATCGTCCTGATTGGTCATTGTTTAGCATGTCAAAAGCTTGCTGGAATCTGATTGGCTAATAACGATCGCAAAAATTTGCATATCAAATTTTCCTTCTGTAAAACATTAGGACATAGGCCATAGATGATACATGTCAAAGGAGAGCTTCATAGCTTGTACGATTCCTGAGAAACAGATTTTTAGCTTTGGCTCCGCCCCCTAGGGGCGTATGTCTACACAGATTGAATGGCTACCTCAGAATCATGTTGGCATCAAAGTTGTAAAGTTGCATTAGTGTAGGTTTAAGCATTCAAAAGTTACAGCTGTTAGAGTAAATTTGGGTGTGCCACGGTAAGATTAATTTGCATATGGCGGCCATATTGTTTACAAATTTCACAATTTTTTCGATAATTATTGAGGTTGGGACGCTGCTGAGTTGTTTGACACCAAATATGACAGGATTGGTCAATGACCCTAGGACAAGTTCTCAAAAGTAGGTTTTGCATATTATGCTAAATAGCAAAAAATCTAAGTGGGCGGAGCTTAGTGGTTCTATTGACCTTTTTGATTTGCCATTAACCAAGGAATCATATAATGCAAGAATTTTTGCTCTAGCTATCAGGGCGTAGGAGTTACGGGGCCAAACGCGTTGACCTTCGCCATAGCGCCCCCTTGAGGCCGATCGGGCTCATCTTTTGAATCTGAGTAGCGGTGAGAAGTACTACCATATGACCAAGTCTCAGCCCTGTAGGCCTTACGGTTTCTTCTGCCCAATCACTTCTATGGCAGAAAAAGAATAAGAATAATAATAATAATAATAATAATAATAATAATAATCAGAACAATTACAATAGGGTTTCTAGCACTACGTGCTCGAACCCCTAATAATAAATATAGCCGCAAGCGGCGATTTACGGGGTTCGAGCGTTACGGGCAAAGAGACCCCTGGAGGCCAGTTAGGCTTAAAACATGTTGCCGGTTGACCGGCATCGCCAAACTGGATGAGGATGACCAGCATGACCGTGAAGACCAAGCTAGATTACCAGCATGACTAATCTGGATGACAAACTTGTTGACCATATTGACCAAGCTGGAAGACCATAATGACCAAACTGGATGACCAGCATGGCAAAGGTGGTTGGCCAGTATGACCAAGCTGGAAGACCACCATTACTATGAGGACAAAGCTGAATGACCAGCAGGACCATAATGACCAATGTGAATGGCCAGCATAACCAAGCTGGGTGACCAGCGTGACCATAAAGACCATAATGGCAATGCTAGATGAGTGGTGTGAGTAAACTAGTTGAAAAGCATTGATAAATTGAGCTGTAGTGTTCATCAGGTTTTATGTGGTGTCTTGCTGCACTCTAGTGGGCATTTGGTGAAACAACTTCAGTTCTTAAATTCAAAAAACACAAGGCATAAAAAGGGCATATAAATAACCCATATATAGTGTATAAGTTTTGACCTGATAAACATTCTGCCTGTCAAAAGCTTGCTGGAATGTGATTGGCTAATAGTGACCACAAAAGTGTCCATATCAAATTTTCATTTGGTGTACCATTAGTGCATGGGCCATAGATGATAATTGGCAAGGATGACCTTGATAGCTTGTATGGTTGTAGAGAAACAGCTATCGAGCATTGGCCCCGCCCCCTGGGGGGGGTGTATGTCTACTTAAACTCACAGGGTATCTGAGAATCATGTAATGATCAAAGGTCTGAAGTGGTATTAGTGTCAGGTTAAGCATTCAAAAGTTATAAGTGTTAAAGACATTTTACTGCACCATGGTAAAACTAATTTGCATATGGCGGCCATATTGTTTATAAATGTAAAGATTTTTTTTTATAATTATTGAGGAGTAAGCTCTGCTGAACTGTTTGACACCAAACATGTCATGATTGGTCAAGGAGGCAAAGACAAGATCTCAAAAGTAGGTTTTGCATATTATGCAAATTAAAAAAAATTAAGTGGGTGGAGCATAAATAAGAATGACCCAGGTGGCTGACTAGCATGACCAAGAAGGATAAATATGTTCAATTAAGCAAGACAAAAATGATTAAATAAGTTCAGCAGAGCTTTAATTTAGAATAATTCAAATGTAGCTGTTTCACCAAATGACCACCGGAGCGCAGCAAGAGACCACATATAACCTGCTGGAAATCTATCACTCTATAAGTAAGACAGAACATTCCCTATCAGTGTGTTTCTATTTATTAAAAAGAGAAGAAAAGTCCGATTGGGCTCCAAATTGGTACTCATGATTAAGTGGTCTGCATATATATGTGTGTAAATTTGTGTGTTGATAGGGTCAAAGGTTCCTGACTTCTGTCCATTTAGGTTTGAAAAAAGCGATAATACAGGCTTATGGCCTACAAAATGGCTGTTGCTCTTTGGCCATATTAGAGGCAAAAAATATCTGTTTTGGCTCAAAATTTGCAATCAAGATCACAATATCAGTCTATATATGTATGTCAATTTCTGTGTCGATAGGGTCAAAGGTTCCTGACTTATGTCCATTTAGGTTTGAAAAAAGCGATAATACAGGCTTGAGGCCTACAAAATCGCTGTAGTTTTCCAGCCGTTGTAGAGGCAAAACATGTCCGATTTGGCTGAAAATTTGCAATCAAGATCAGATTATCAGTCTATATATGTGTATAAATTTGTGTGTTGATAGGGTGAAAGGTTCCTGTCTTCTGTCCATTTAGGTTGGAAAATAGCGATAAATAGAATAAATTGAAAATAGTTATTTTTTCACTGTAGAGCCTACTGAAGACTTATTTGGCTCATACTTGGCAAATGTGCTTCAAATGTCATTGTTAATTAGTAGCTTCAACAGTTTTGGCATGTTTTAAACTTTGACAGAGTTTTGGCCAAATAACTCTGAAAAGGCTTTCACGTACATGTTTGATCAAGGTTTATGGGCCTCAAATAGTTAAAATGTCAAGATTTTTTTGATAATTATTTACCTACAGGGTCTCAAGATTGCATCAAGACCAAAGTTATTTTGATTGATTAAGGACTTAAAGACAAGTTCGAAAAGAGCAATTTTTACTCTTTTGGCCACTGATGAAAATCTTTGCATTTTTGGTAAACACATGTAATTACAAAGTTGTAAAGGCTACAGCAAAGTATACAACTAAAAAAGAATAACAAGCCTAGGCCACTTATACCTTTAGATATAACTGATTTTCTGCTATAGCGCCCCCTTGAGGCCAATCAACGCCATATTTTAATGGATGATAGAAGGCCCTGAGATACATGTAGGGTATAAGTATCGTCCTGATTGGTCATTGTTTAGCATGTCAAAAGCTTGCTGGAAACTGATTGGCTAATAACGATCGCAAAAATTTGCATATCAAATTTTCCTTCTGTAAAACATTAGGACATAGGCCATAGATGATACATGCCAAAGGAGAGCTTCATAGCTTGTACGGTTCCTGAGAAACAGATTTTTAGCTTTGGCTCCGCCCCCTGGGGGCGTATGTCTACACAGATTGACGGGCTACCTCAGAATCATGTTGGCATCAACGGTCTAAAGTGGCATTAGTGTAGGTTTAAGCATTCAAAAGTTACAGCTGTTAGAGTAAATTTGGGTGTGCCACGGTAAGATTAATTTGCATATGGCGGCCATATTGTTTACAAATTTCACAATTTTTTCGATAATTATTGAGGTTGGGACTCTGCTGAGTTGTTTGACACCAAATATGACAGGATTGGTCAATGACCCTAGGACAAGTTCTCAAAAGTAGGTTTTGCATATTATGCTAAATAGCAAAAAATCTAAGTGGGCGGAGCTTAGTGGTTCTATTGACCTTTTTGATTTGCCATTAACCAAGGAATCATATAGTGCAAGAATTTTTGCTCTAGCTATCAGGGCGTGGCAGTTACGAGGCCTAACGCGTTGACCTTCGCCATAGCGCCCCCTTGAGGCCGATCGGGCTCATCTTTTGAATCTGAGTAGCGGTGAGAAGTACTACCATATGACCAAGTCTCAGCCCTGTAGGCCTTACGGTTTCTTCTGCCCGATCACTTCTATGGCAGAAAAAGAATAAGAATAATAATAATAATAATAATAATAATAATAATAATCAGAACAATTACAATAGGGTTTCTAGCACTACGTGCTCGAACCCCTAAATATAGCCGCAAGCGGCGATTTACGGGGTTCGAGCGTTACAGGCAAAGAGACCCCTGGAGGCCAGTTAGGCTTAAAACATGTTGCCGGTTGACCGGCATCGCCAAACTGGATGAGGATGACCAGCATGACCGTGAAGACCAAGCTAGATTACCAGCATGACTAATCTGGATGACAAACTTGTTGACCATATTGACCAAGCTGGAGGACCATAATGACCAAACTGGATGACCAGCATGGCAAAGGTGGTTGGCCAGTATGACCAAGCTGGAAGACCACCATTACTATGAGGACAAAGCTGAATGACCAGCAGGACCATAATGACCAATGTGAATGGCCAGCATGACCAAGCTGGATGGCCAGCATAACCAAGCTGGGTGACCAGCGTGACCATAAAGACCATAATGGCAATGCTAGATGAGTGGTGTGAGTAAACTAGTTGAAAAGCATTGATAAATTGAGCTGTAGTGTTCATCAGGTTTTATGTGGTGTCTTACTGCACTCTAGTGGGCATTTGGTGAAACAAATTCAGTTCTTAAATTGAAAAAACACAAGGCATAAAAAGGGCATATAAATAACCCGTATATAGTATATAAGTTTTGACCTGATTTACATTCCGCCTGTTAAAAGCTTGCTGGAATGTGATTGGCTAATAGTGACCACAAAAGTGTCCATATCAAATTTTCATTTGGTGTACCATTAGTGCATGGGCCATAGATGATAATTGGCTAGGATGACCTTGATAGCTTGTATGGTTCTAGAGAAACAGCTATCGAGCATTGGCCCCGCCCCCTGGGGGTGTATGTCTACTTAAACTGACAGGGTATCTGAGAATCATGTAATGATCAAAGGACTGAAGTGGTATTAGTGTCAGGTTAAGCATTCAAAAGTTATGTGTTAAAGACATTTTACTGCACCATGGTAGAACTCATTTGCATATGGCGGCCATATTGTTTATAAATGTAAAGATTTTTTTAATAATTATTGAGGAGTAAGCTCTGCTGAACTGTTTGACACCAAACATGTCATGATTGGTCAAGGATCCAAGGACAAGATCTCAAAAGTAGGTTTTGCATATTATGCAAATTTAAAAAAAAATTAAGTGTGTGGAGCATAAACAAGAATGACCCAGGCGGCTGACTAGCATGACCAAGAAGGATAAAGATCTTCAATTAAGCAAGACAAGCAAAATTGAATAAGTTCAGCAGAGCTTTAATTTAGAATAATTCAACTGTAACTGTTTCACCAAATGACCACCAGAGCGCAGCAAGAGACCACATATAACCTGCTGGAAATATATCACTCTATCAGAAAGACAGAATATTCCCTATCAGTGTGTTTCTATTTATTAAAAAGAGAAGAAAAGTCCGATTGGGCTCCAAATTGGTACTCATGATCAAGTGGTCTGTATATACATGTATGTAAATTTGTGTGTTGATAGGGTCAAAGGTTCCTGACTTCTGACCATTTAGGTTTGAAAAAAGTGATAATACAGGCTTATGGCCTACAAAATGGCTGTTGCTCTTTGGCCATATTAGAGGCAAAAAATATCTGATTTGGCTCAAAATTTGCAATCAAGATCATAATATCAGTCTATATATGTATGTCAATTTCTGTGTCAATAGGGTCAAAGGTTCCTGACTTCTGTCAATTTAGATTTGAAAAAAGCGATAATACAGGCTTGAGGCCTACAAAATCGCTGTAGTTTTCCAGCCGTTGTAGAGGCAAAACATGTCCGATTTGGCTGAAAATTTGCAATCAAGATCACAATATCAGTCTGTATATGTGTATAAATTTGTGTGTTGATAGGGTGAAAGGTTCCTGTCTTCTGTCCATTTAGGTTGGAAAATAGCGATAAATAGAATAAATTGAAAATAGTTATTGTTTCACTGTAGAGCCTACTGACGACTTATTTGGCTCATACTTGGCACATGTGCTTCAAATGTCATTGTTAATTAGTAGCTTCAACAGTTTTGGCATGTTTTAAACTTTGACAGAGTTTTGGCCAAATAACTCTGAAAAGGCTTTCACGTACATGTTTGATCAAGGTTTATGGGCCT
This sequence comes from Astyanax mexicanus, assembly GCF_023375975.1. Classification (NCBI taxonomy): domain Eukaryota; kingdom Metazoa; phylum Chordata; class Actinopteri; order Characiformes; family Acestrorhamphidae; genus Astyanax; species Astyanax mexicanus. Next base: position 12,380,130 of record NC_064425.1, on the reverse strand, counting down.
CAAGTTGTTAAAATGTCAAGATTTTTTTGATAATTATTTACCTACATGGTCTCAAGATTGCATCAAGACCAAATTTGTTTTGATTGATTAAGGACTTAAAGACAAGTTCGAAAAGAGCAATTTTTACTCTTTTGGCCACTGATGAAAATCTTTGCATTTTTGGTAAACACATGTAATTACAAAGTTGTAAAGGCTACAGCAAAGTATACAACTAAAAAAGAACAACAAGCCTAGGCCACTTGTACCTTTAGATATAACTGATTTTCTGCTATAGCGCCCCCTTGAGGCCAATCAACGCCATATTTTAATGGATGATAGAAGGCCCTGAGATACATGTAGGGTATAAGTATCGTCCTGATTGGTCATTGTTTAGCATGTCAAAAGCTTGCTGGAAACTGATTGGCTAATAACGATCGCAAAAATTTGCATATCAAATTTTCCTTCTGTAAAACATTAGGACATAGGCCATAGATGATACATGTCAAAGGAGAGCTTCATAGCTTGTACGGTTCCTGAGAAACAGATTTTTAGCTTTGGCTCCGCCCCCTGGGGGCGTATGTCTACACAGATTGACGGGCTACCTCAGAATCATGTTGGCATCAAAGTTGTAAAGTGGCATTAGTGTAGGTTTAAGCATTCAAAAGTTACAGCTGTTAGAGTAAATTTGGGTGTGCCACGGTAAGATTAATGTGCATATGGCGGCCATATTGTTTACAAATTTCACAATTTTTTCGATAATTATTGAGGTTGGGACTCTGCTGAGTTGTTTGACACCAAAAATGACAGGATTGGTCAATGACCCTAGGACAAGTTCTCAAAAGTAGGTTTTGCATATTATGCTAAATAGCAAAAAATCTAAGTGGGCGGAGCTTAGTGGTTCTATTGACTTTTTTGATTTGCCATTAACCAAGGAATCATATAATGCAAGAATTTTTGCTCTAGCTATCAGGGTGTAGGAGTTACGAGGCCAAACGCGTTGACCTTCGCCATAGCGCCCCCTTGAGGCCGATCGGGCTCATGTTTTGAATCTGAGTAGCGGTGAGAAGTACTACCATATGACCAAGTCTCAGCCCTGTAGGCCTTACGGTTTCTTCTGCCCAATCACTTCTATGGCAGAAAAAGAATAAGAACTATAATAATAATAATAATAATAATAATAATCAGAACAATTACAATAGGGTTTCTAGCACTACGTGCTCGAACCCCTAATAATAATAATAATCAGAACAATTACAATAGGGTTTCTAGCACTACGTGCTCGAACCCCTAATAATAATCAGAACAATTACAATAGGGTTTCTAGCACTACGTGCTCGAACCCCTAATAATAATAATAATAATAATAATAATAATAATAATAATCAGAACAATTACAATAGGGTTTCTAGCACTACGTGCTCGAACCCCTAACAATTACAATAGGGTTTCTAGCACTACGTGCTCGAACCCCTAATAATAATAATAATAATAATAATAATAATAATCAGAACAATTACAATAGGGTTTCTAGCACTACGTGCTCGAACCCCTAATAATAATCAGAACAATTACAATAGGGTTTCTAGCACTACGTGCTCGAACCCCTAATCAGAACAATTACAATAGGGTTTCTAGCACTACGTGCTCGAACCCCTAATAATCAGAACAATTACAATAGGGTTTCTAGCACTACGTGCTCGAACCCCTAATAATAATAATAATAATAATCAGAACAATTACAATAGGGTTTCTAGCACTACGTGCTCGAACCCCTAATAATCAGAACAATTACAATAGGGTTTCTAGCACTACGTGCTCGAACCCCTAATAATAATAATAAGAAGAAAAATCTTAGCAAAAACAATAGGGTTCTACGCACCTTCGGTGCTTGAACCCTAAATATTGTCATTTAGAGCATTAATTTGCAGAAAATGAGAAATGGCTGATATTACATAAAAGATGCAAAGCTTTCAGACCTCAAATAATGCATAGAAAACAAGTTCATAATTATAATGTTTTAAGAGTTCAGAAATCAATATTTGGTGGAATAACACTGTTTTTTTTTATCAGTTTTCATGCATCTTGGCATTTTCTCCTCCACCAGTCTTACACACTGCTTTTGGATAACTTTATGCCACTCTCAGTGCAAACAATCAAGCAGTTCAGCTTGGTTTGATGTCTTGTGATCATTCATCCTTCTCTTGATTATATTCCAGAGGTTTTCAATTTGGTAAAAAGTAGTGCACTACAGAGTGAACAGGGTGCAGTTTTTAGATACATACAGACCATAACAGTTTACTATACAGGAGAATATGGAGTCTGTACACATCTGCACTGCACTACTACACTACACTACTAGTGAACAAGGTCTAAACTGTGACACAACCCTAAGGTTCTTCAGTAGACAAAAGCATTATCAGCTGTTGGTTTTCTGAGCCGTAGATGGAACTGTGCTGTTATTGGTCAGGGTGAGTGTCAGAGGGACACAGCCTCCCTGAGGGAACGCTGGGAACACACAGCGGGACACAGCGGATAAACACCAGCGGGACTTCCATTATTTCCCTCTTTCTGTTTTCCTTTAGAGTCAGGAACAGTGTGTGTGTCACATTCACATGGCCTGAGCTGGACAGATATAGGCTGCCCTATACACGTACACACACACACACACTCACACTCTCTGACAGGGTCTCAGGGCTCAGTATGAGATAAAACAGACATACTTGAAAAGAGTGATACAGTGGGGGTCTGGGAAAGTGTATGTGAGTGTGTGAGAGTGAATAATGGACCCTATAGCCTTGTGACCTTAAAGATAACATGACATTTCTCTACCTCTTTCTTCTTTCATCCATCACCCGCTCTTTCGCTCCTCATCCATCTCCTTTATCTCTGTTCCTCTCTCTCACACTCACACGTACACACACACACTTACTAGCAGAGGTGTATCGATTCAATGTTCAGTTCAAAATTGAATCTGATATGTTATTACCATGTCAGCATGTCAGTCATGTTGATCAACAGCTCCCCCAGTGGCATGTTTATTATTAATTATAAATGATTCTGAATCATTTACCACCACAATATTCACATTAGAGATTCATATAATCATATAAACGTGGACGTTGAGAATATCTGAAGAACTGAATTATTACTAAGATTCATAGCCTTACTACACCAAATTGATTCATGGTAAGATAAGTGAACTGAACTGTTTCCCGAAGCATCATAATCCTACTGAATCAGTGAAAACTAAGAAATCTTGATTAACTGAACCATTTAAAAAAATAATCATAATCTTACAAAATCAAATTAAATCTTGCAGAAAGCTGAGAATGAAGCTTAACAATTGAATGATTAATTTAACCACACACACTTCTTACCTCAAAGGTCCAGCCATCCTCCTGCTCCTCATCCAGGTGCATTCTAGTCTGGGAGTAGACCCGCCCCTCTTGTAGCTGATTGGGTGAGATGTGAAACTCCACCCTCTGCAGGTCAAAGCCTAGGCCTGAACCGATCGCCTTGATGAAACTCTCCTTCAGAGCCTTTAATAGACAGAAAAACTGACCAATCAGCATGCAAAAACGCCCAACATGTGTGTGCACTCTAATATGACAACAAACTCCTATAACTGAGTCATGTGTGAAAGTGATGATATTATATTACCATGGCAACAGTGATCAGCATGAGAACAATCAGCATGCCTCATCCTAAGATGACACACTCCACACACACAATGCTGCATAGTTAAACAGCTTTATGTGTGTGTGTGTGTGCGTTTATGTGTGTGTGAGATGTGTGTGTGCGGTCACATATTCTGATTCCTAGGGAGCTGCTGCTTCACCGGGATGCGGTTGCCGTGGTTACCCAGTGTCTGTAGAACATAGCCAGTTGATCCCAGTCAGATCCGGCTGATCGGATTGTCCTCCATTCCAGTTCTGTAAACTGCCGGGTCATGATCCGGAAGAATTCCTGCACTGTGCTGCTGCCTGACAACACAAACGCACGCACGCACACACACACACACACACACACAGTCACAGTCTTTATGCTGCTACAAGCCTTTAACCATTATTTGTAATACTAAATAAATATACTGATTGTTTGTTCCTTTATCCTTTAATGATGGATTTATGTATTTAAGTTTTATGGGTGTTTGGGTTCTGCTCATGCTCAGATAGACGAGTCTGACAGTTTAAGAATCTGTTGGCCTACAGGGACACCTGGTGGTCATCTGGTGGAAATACACAACATAATAACTTTAACTACTCCATAAATAACTTTAAAGACTACATAACCTCCAGCCCTCAGCTGCACTTAAAGCGGCTGTGTGAGTTTATAAACCAAAAACACTCATAACTCATTTCTGTACAAGGCCCTCTTCATCCCTTACAGTAAAATACACTCTTGTGTGATTCTGTACCTTTAATACTTGTATATGATACAGTAAATCACCTCTGTTCTGATTGGCTGCCCAGGATTGAGTATTATCTTAAAAGCAGCCAAGACTGAAACACTCCTGCTAACTTCAACAAGTGTGGGTGGGTTTAAACTGCTCTAGACTAAATGTACAGGGCTAAATTGGTGTAGGCTGAATGGGTGGGGTTTATTTTTTTGCAGGATTAATGAGTAGGGTAAACTGCTGTAGACTAAATAGGTGGGGTAAAGTGCAGTAGACCGGATTGAAGCTCAACTAGGCAAATGATCTGGGGTTGCTGCAGTTGGTCAGGTCTGGGTTCAGCAACAGTATGTGCTCAAAGAATGAGGTCAGCTGACTACCTGAATATACTGAATATAGACCAGGTTATTCCATCAATGATTTTTTTCTTCCCTCATGACACAGCCATATTCCAAGATGACAATGCCAGGATATATGGGGCTGGAATTGTGAAAGAGTGGGTCAAGGAGCATGAGATCATAATTTTTTACACATGGATAGTTCACCACAGAGTCCAGACCTTAACCTCATTGAGAATCTTTGGGATGTGGACATTTTGTTTTTTTGGCCAGGCAGTGTAACTCATTAATGAACATACATTTTTTATTTAATTTTCCTGTATTTACACCTGCTCCGCAATCAGTGACCCACACCTCTGACCTTCTTTACCTGGTCTGGTGGTCTTCATAATGTCTACTCCCACCTGCCGCCCCGGTTCTGCTGCCAGTACAGCATAATCCCCTTGGTGGGACACATTAAAGTTCCAGTGAAGAGAACCTGGGCTAGAAGGTTCGGCCAGGTACGGCTTCCCTCGCTCTGTCCTCCCCAAACGGAAGCCGTCCCATGGCAAACACACCTTATCACACACCAGCCTCCTCATCAGCAGACGCCCTGCCTACACACGCACACACATACACACACACACACACAGTAAAAAGTCAAATATGAAAGACAAATGTATTATATTTTGTAAACCATACAATAAAGTTATAAGTGATAAGCCAGTTAAAAGATTACCAGTTCTCCTGATCCTGAAAAAACAAGTTTAAGCACCTATACATTTTGTTGAGCAGCCATAATTGTATGGAGAACTGCTGTGTTATTAAAGAACAGATAGAAAAGATGAAAGAATGTTGAGCAGGTGCATCAGTTCTAGTTTTTCTTCTCACCATGGCTGATTTGGCATCTTTGGTGAAAACGAACTGTCCAATCCGGTTCTTCTCCTCCTGTTGGATGCAGCGGGCAGCCAGCAGCCATTCAGAGCGTGATGGGGACCAGGCGCCACAGCGGAACGCCCAGCGCACACCCTCCATCCGGAGTTATCCCACAAATGGGGAGGAGTCTGTTAACCAACAGGAGAAAAGGGGAGGAACATTCTGATGGGAAAATCCTCACACTGGACTTCACTGAGAACTGAGAGCTGCTAAACACACCCCAGATCTAAGGGCTCAGGAACCTGTGAATGGAAAGCAACAAAACATGACAATCAGTGTAAAGAAACAAGGATCTCATTCCCACATGGCCACGCATTAGGATCTCGTTCCCACGCCTTATTAAGTTATGGCCAAGCCTTAGTATCTCTTTCCTATGCCTTAATAAGTTGTGGCCAAGTCTTAGGATTTCATTCCCACACCTTAATAAATCATGACCATGCATTAGGATCTCATTCTCATGCCTTAATAAGTCATGGCCTAACCTTAGGATCTGGTCACCCAATAATTTTTAAAAACATGATGTCAACTTAACATAATTTACAGAAAAGCAAGCTTTACTATGCTATGGCTATGACTTAATTATCTTGTTCTCACACCTTAATAAGTTAATTATCTCACTCACACAGCTTAATTATCTAATTCCTAGGCATTGGAATCTCGTTCTTACGCCTTAATAAGTCGTGGCCGTGCATTAGGATCTCGTTCCCATGCCTTAATAATGCGTGGCCATGTTTTTATTTGTTTTAACATGATGTCACCTTAGGCGCTCCATAAACTAGCGATGTAAACACTAATGTTCATGTTTTATACCGCCTCGTTTTATTAAACTAAAACGGTTATTTAACTGGTTAATTACTTCTGTAAATCCTCATAGTCTACAGTTAAACTCAGACTCACAGCTGCCGCGGTTTTTGACAGTTTCACGCCCGGTTTATACCATTAGCATTAGCATTAGCTTCAAAGTACCTCCACTCTTGACTGGTCTTGCTTCTTCTGCGCATGCGCCCTACAAGCGCTCTGAGGGTGGGACACAAACAGGATCGCTGATTGGCCGAAAGCAGAAAGGATGCGAGGTTCTGGCCAATAGCAGAGCGCGGCAGCGGAGGCGGAGCAGCAGCGGCACATAGAACTAAACTCCCTAGAGTTAAAGCGCTGCTGAGCTCCAGCGGTGGGAGCGCGCTATTAGCGCTGGATCTGCGTGCGGCGGCGGCGGCGGCGGTGGCCTGGGGCCAGCTTCACGGAAAGCGGCTCTGGGGTGAGTTTTTACGGAAAACACTCCTCGTTCAGTCGGTTTGAGGGTAAAATAGGCAAATCTGGGTGTTTAAATCACACAGGTAGCCGTGCAGTAATCAGAGGGCGAGGTGTTTACCTTCATTACAGCTAGAGTAAGCTATTAATATATATATAATTATCTGTTGCTTCGGTCAGTAGGTAGGTTAATAAGTTGTGTATGAGCGGATCTGATCTAAACCTCTACAGAAACATAAAACACCGAATTACAGCTGTGTGGGTATGTACCTGAGGACCAGGACGAGTCCAGCATGTTTATATTTAACGTTATATGTATATGCTGTTCTGTGAATAGAGTGCTACAGTTTGTGATTTGTTGAGTGTTATGTTGCTAGAGAATTATGTGTGTAGGGAGTTGAATGCTGTGTAGGGTGTTGAATGCTGTGTGCCATGTGATGATGAGTGTGGTATGTGGTGTGTAAGTAGTGATGTTTGCTGTCTGTGTGTCTGACAGGTTCTGTGTTATGTATAACTAGTTTTATGAGTACCTGTGTTGAAAAGGCAGTAGGATTGTATACTGTCTATCCCATTACACCTCACCTCACCTGTTCCAAGATGTCTACACTACATACTCAAAGTCACACAACACTGGACTATCTCCTCACTTATACATGACGTATGTCTACGTTCAGGCTTGCTCTGAATCACTTATGCTCAGGGGACATGTGTACTACTTTCATTTTAAACATATTTTCAGCAGATAAGAAGATAAAACCGTTTGGTGCAAAGTTGAACATATTTTTATCAAACATTATTCTTACGGCTGACTTCTCCATTATCTGGTCTTAATTTAAAGGAGAGCTCAGGTGTAAATTTGTGTAATAAAACACGATAAAGAGTACTAACCTTTTTTAAATAGCCCACCTCTGCTCTCCCGCAGCTTTTCTACATTCTGTAAATTTGTGCTTTTTGCCCCGCACGCTTTACAATGGGTGCTCTGGGGCATCCACTTGCCACTGAAGATAAATTGCTTTTTACACCTTTATCCAGGCTCAAAGTAGCTCCACACCTATCTTGTAGAATCCGAGGGGGCCCTGACATTTAAAACAAGGCATTTAGAACTTTAAAACTGCACAAAAAGATTATTTAAAAACACTGTTTACAACCCATAGCTTTAGTTACAGCTCCAGGCCCGCCACTACTGTGCTGATTATGACTTTCCTTTAAGATGGTGGTGCCTGGAGATTAGGTTATGCTACGGGTTGTAAACAGTGGTTTTTAATAAGCTTTTTGTGCACTTTTAAAGTTCTTAATACCTTGTTTGAAATGTCAGGGCTCTTTGGATTCTACTACCAACGAATTGTGGAGCTACTTTGAGCCTGTATAAAGGTGTAAAAAGCTATTTATCAGGGGCAAGTGGATGCCCTGAAGCTTGCTATATTTTTCATTCTTAAAATGATTTTATTTGGTTTAATTATTTACTTTTTTGCTCATCAGAGACAAACCTTAATAAAAAAAACACAACAAAAACATGACTTTTTACTTTCACTTTTGGTGGTGCTGGGACAAATATTTTAGGTGTTTGGAGCACCCCTAAAAAAGGCCTACTTCCCTAAGTAATCCTGTGTGCTGTGTATGTGGTGCTGTTTTATGTTATGGTGCTTGTTGCCTTTAGTGGTGTACTGTTCAAATGTGTTGTGTAAGGAGTGCAGTGTGTCTTGTCTGGAGTGCTCTTTGCTGTGTATAGAGTGCCCTGTATTGTGTGTGTGGTGTTTTGTGTTGTGTATAGGTAAAGAATGATTCATGAGGTCTAATATAATTAGCTGTAAGTTTAATAAGACTATAAAACTAAATGAATAATATAATAATGTAAACTTTTGATTAACAGTTTCTCTCACTCCCCCAGCAGTATAACCTTCATCCTGCTCTTCCTCTCTGAAGTCTTCCTCCTTGTCCTCCATCATGGACTTCCTACAGTTGAGGCACTTGAAGCGGAAGCGGAAGAGTAACTACAGTGTGCGGGAGACGCAGACCCTGATCCGAGAGATCCAGCGGCGGCGAGACGTCCTGTTCTCGAGGCAGCAGAACACAGCGGTGAACGAGCTGAAGCGGCGGGCATGGGAGGAGGTGGCAGAATGCGTGAACTCACTGGGCGAGGGCGAGGTGCGCACGGCTGGGGAGGTCAAGCGTCGTTACCTGGACTGGCGCACACTGATGAAGCGGAAGCAGCTGCGGGCACAGCTGGCAGCTGGACTGCAACCGGACTATGACCCACCATGTTCCCCCGACAATGAGGCCTCGCTTTGTGGGGAGCCGGCACAGGAACCGTGCAGCTTTCAGAAAGAAGCGCAGGGATACTGGCAGGACCTACCAGACCTCGGGGAGAACAGTGTCCACTCCGGGGTTAAATTGGAGGACTCTGAGGCTAGTGATTACAATGTAGGTGACCTGAATGACAGGGACATAATGATAATAATGTCCAGTGAGAATGTCCTCTGTCTCTTTATCTTTTATTGGACAGACTTGAACCTTACCTTAAGTACTCTATACACTATATGTCCAAATGTTGGTTTGTGGAGTTCCCTTCTGTTGAAAGTATTCAGCTGCTCTGTTCTATTGCCATACAAAATAGGACTCTCTGTAGCAGATAAACATGAACCTATTGGCACCATGCCTAAGGCCAGGTGTGGGCTAGGAGGATATGAAAAATAGGGGTGTGACAATGTACTCTGCTTACGATTTGATTCATGGTTCAATTTAATATTTGATTTTCTCATAATATTTGGAACAAATTTTGAATGATAAAAAATAAGGAGACTTTTCTAAGAACAAACAAACTACTGTGCTGTTTTATTTTTTTAATGAATCACTTATTATTTAGGCAATCAGTAACAGTAACAAATGGAATCTAATTCATTACTATACTGAAATAGGTTTTTTGTGTATCTTAAAGAAGTATTTATATTTTTCGATTACTTTTGACTTTCTATTACTACATTACTACAGCTCTTATTGCTGAATGCATCTCTTTCAGGAAAAACAATGAATAAGCAGATGTCCCAATACTTTTGTCCATATAGTGTACCTCAAATGGCCCTATTATAGACTGAGAAAAGAATGAATTGTACTTTGGCCACATGCAGTTCTGAGCATTAATTCTGTTCATGTGTCTGGTGTTTGCAGCTGGACGGTGGTGTTGGAGACAGTGTTCCAGATGAGGTAGAAGGTGAAGGTGAAGGAGATGAAGATGACGAAGATTGCTTCCCCTCCATCCTAACAGACGTGGACAGAGACGAGAATGTTCCAGAAGAGTTTACCCACATCGATGAGTTTGGTGTCCTGAGCTGCTCTAAGGCTTCTGCTGGACCGTCACTGACCAGAGACCTGGGGCCTGCAACACCTGGCACACCTGGAGCTTGTGCAGCCACGCTAGGCCTGTCTGCAGGAGACAGCACAAGCCTGCTGGTGGCGCTGGAGAGACAGCGTCTGGAGCTGGAGAAGCAGCGGATGCAGTTGGAAAAGGAGAGGCTGCAGGTGGAGAAGGAGCGCCTCCTGGTGGAGAAAAAGAGGCTGTGTCAGGCAGAGATGGAGCATGAGCGCCTCCATCTGGAGAAGGAGCGTTTGGACTTGGAGAGAGAGAGGCTCCGCCTGCTCATGCAACAGTCTGCACTCCCACAGCAAAGCCCCGCCACCTCCACCACTGCAGCCACACCCACCACCTCCTCCGCCCCCTCCTCATCATCCTTCCTGGATGTGGAGAAAGACAAGAAGCCCGTCTGGCCAGGGTGGACGGATCTGGAGGGGGAGAAGCTGAAGCTGGAGAAGGAGCGTCTCCTGCTGGAGAAGGAAAGGCTACAGTTCTTTAGGTTTGAGTCAGGGCGGCTGCAGATTGAACGAGAGCGCCTCCAGGTGGAAAAGGAGAGACTACAGCTGCAAAAGGATGGCCAGCAGATGGTGCTGCACTCGTGAGCCTAAATTAGCGGTTGGTTTTGGCTGACCTGAGATGTTTAGCTTCAGTCCTGGTCTGACACCTGTTCCAGGTAAACCAATCTGAACATCAGAACCAGGTGTGCTGGTAACGGTGAGAACATGCAGCAAAGTGGCATGCTTAAAGCGATTGATTGGTAAAAATTGGTTTGAGTTCCTCCAGTTCCCTCCCCCTACCACAAATGCAGTGGATCATAGAGACATACACTACCAGTCAAAAATTTTAGACCATCCCCATTTCCCCCCCATTTTTTAGCCATTCAAGCTCTTTAGGTCCTGTCAGTAGCCAGAAATGGTACAAAATCCTATATGCAAAATTGTGATGTAAACTGCCAGGGCCTTTAAGTAAAAAAAAGTTTACTAAAAACTTAAAAAAAAATCAATTGCATTATTGTACAAGCATCATAATCACTAGACACGAAAAAACAGATAACTCTGTAACTGTTAAAAGCAGAAGTCTTTTATTTAGAGAAATTACAGGTGAAGCCAGAGAGCGGTAAGAAGTATTTCATACACCTTTAAAAGACTCTTGGAAACTAGAGAAAACTGGTACAGGAAGACGTCTGGCTGACTCACAGGGCAACAGCTTTAGCCTTTAGCTCAGCTTACTATGATTGGACTAAGTCTCAGTTTCAGCAGTGAAGAGAAAAATTAAAGAGAGGTCTGATAGGTGAATTATCAGAAAATAAAGTCATTGATAAGAGGATCCAATAAAAAGCAGCATTTCTGGGCCATAAAGCACTGCTGTTGGACAACAAAACATAAACAATAGGGGTGTTCGAAAAGTTTTGATTGCTAGTGTATATGGTACATCAGCTCACAGACGCATTGTGCTGATTTACGTCACCCCAGGAGTGATAAGGTGAAAGAGCACTTTCTACCCATCTAGAAAGAGCAAGGCCAGTTGTGCTCTCTCGGGGCTCCGGCAGCTGATGGCAAGCTGCATGCCTGGGATTCAAACCAATCATAGTGGCAGCGCTTTAGACTGCTGGACCACTCAGTGCCCTTAAACTCTTTTTAATACCTTTAATTTCAGGCGAAACGGTCAATGAGCAGGTGTCCCAATACTTTTGTCCATAAAAAACTGGTAGACAGTGTTGCTATGGGAACAGGGGACAGTGATCAAAAGCATGTTCTTCTGGAACCAGTTAAACTGCATATAGTGTATATGAATGGTGTTGGGTCATGTTTGTGAGGGAAGGTGAGGAAACTATGGGATTATAGATTTTGCTGTAGCATTGCTGCACCAGTCTGGAAGCAGTATTTACCTTATCCAGCACTCCAGCAGAGAGTGTGTGATTGGAACTCGGCATTTGTGCCGGATGGAGGGATGAGCTGAAGGATAAAATAAACTGTGCCTGAGGATGGAGGGATCTGACACAAGAGAAGAACCTGTACAGACTGAACTGACTGTTTTGGTGCTCTAGGAGACTGTGTGTGTGTTTTTGTTTGTTTGTTTGTTTGTTTGTTTGTTTGTTTGTTTGTTGCAGGTACAGTTCAGTATTTCTGGTTGATGCTTATCCTGTCGTTTTCTGTTATTCTGGGCAGACATTAGGGGTTTACCACTATTCAGGTGCTTCTCAAAAAGTTCATCAAAGAGTATCATTGAAAAGTTACTTTATTAATTTTTTTAAAGTAATTATTTAAATAATTCAGTTCAAAATGTGAAACTCATTATATAGATTTATTACACACAGAGTGATCTATTTTAAGCGTTTAATTCTTTCATTGTTGATTTATTGTGGCTTACAGCCAATTAAAACCCAAAAATCAGTGTCTCAGAAAATTATATTAAGTAAGACCAATTGGTACTTTTGGCAGTGTGGGCAGTGTGCCAAGTCCTGCTGGAAAATGAAATCCGCATCTCTTTAAAAGCTGTCAGCAGAGGGAAGCATGAAGTGCTGTAAGATTTTCCAGGAAAACCCTTCACTGCACTTTAGACTTGATATAAAACAGTGGACCAACACCAGCAGATGACATGTCTCTCCAAACCATCATCAATTGTGGAAACTTCACACTAGACCTCAAGCAGCTTGGACTCTGTATCTCTCCACTCTGATCCCTTGATTTCCAAGTGAAATGTAAAATTTACTGATGATCAGTAATGGTTTGGAGAGTCACGTCATCTGCTGGTGTTGGTCCACTGTGTTATATCAAGTCTGTGCAGTGTTTTTCCGGAAAGTCTTACAGCACCTCATGCTTCCCTCAGCTGACAACTTTTATGGAGATGCGGATTTCATTTGCCAGCAGGAGTACCAGTTGGTCTTATATAATATTCTAATTTTCTGAGATATTGGTTTTTGGGCTTTCATTGGCTGTAAGTGATCATCAATAATAAAATAAATAAAAGCTTAAAATAGATCACTAGATCACATGTGTAATACGTCTATATAATATTTTTTTTAATACTGAATGCTTTATTTTACTGCGTTTATTTCACTAAGTAAAACATAACTATACTGAATGCATTTATTTATTTTAATTAACACTACATTTCCTTTTTCCATTTTTAGTTGAAAAATTTCAATAGCCAAATAGTTTCCAAAAACAATTTTTGTTCATGCGTTCATTTCAAACACTGAGTTCCCCTTTTAATGTATTGTCTGATTACAGAACAGTACAGCCTTAAGTAAGAAGCAGCAGCAGTGAATGTGACGTCTTATATGTTTAATATGGTATATTCGTCGGTGTATCACTACTGTTAACACTGTGATAGTGAGCCATTAGTTCACCACTATGGCTGGTGATATCAAAATTGTGCTGTAATTTTATATTCATTATTTCTTCACTGAAACAGCTGGAGAAAGTGTGTGTAAAGTGCAGACTGTACCGCATCAGTGGCTGTTTGAGTAGAAGAGGAGATATTTTATTATAATCAGAATTATTTGTTGGAAAGTTGTTATTGTTTCTATTTGTGTCTTGTTTTGTTGTTTTTCCACATTCCTGTCTTTTCATGTAAAAACTACCAGATTAGCTTGTTTATAGGTAGTGAAAATGTAAGAAAGTATGTTACTGTATTTTATTTATGTTAGTTATGGTATTTTTAGGGAGGACACAAGTTTAATCCATAATCAGCTACAGTTCCAGGTTAAACACGTAAAGGGTGTTTTGTGGCAGCAGAAAATAAACAAACGCAATCAATTCTCTACAACCACAGATACTACATGCTTAAGTTCCACTGACATGCAAAATTCATGGGACGTTATATTGATCGTTATATTGATCCCATGTCAATTGGAAACTAAAGAGTCATTCATTGCATTGAACGTGGATTGAATGCACCATCGGTCATGATCATTAGCACCCACTGCACTGTCCACTGTGGGTGATAATGCCTTATTTCTGGTACACACATGACACTGTGAATAGAGGAATGTTACATGACTGAACAACTTCAGAAATTGTGAATGTCTGCCTGTTCTGTTATCTGGCACCGACTATCAGATCTCGCACAATTTTCTTTCTTAATCTACGTGGCTTTGCATTAAGTACACTGGCCTTACTCACAAGACAACACCTCATAACCTGTACCTATGTGGATGTTCCAAATTTGTTTCCTAAATTAGCACTTTTTGATAAATAGACTTACTACTATCCCATGACTTTTGGCATTTTTCACAACTCTGAAAAAATATAAGACCAATCAGACTGAATCAGTTTCTCTGGTTTTGCTATTTATAGGTATATGTTTGAGTAAAACGAACATTGTTGTTTTATTCTATAAACTACGGACAATATCTCACCCAAATTCCAAATAAATATATTGTAATTTAGAGCATTTATGCAAAGAAAACAAGTTCATATTCATAAAGTTTTAAGAGTTCAGAAATCAATATTTGGTGGAATAACCCTGGTTCTTAATTCACAGTTTTTATGCATCTTGGCATGTTCTCCTCCACCAGTCTTACACACTGCTTTTGGATAACTTTATGCCACTCCTTGTGCAAAATTTCAAGCAGTTCAGCTTGGTTTGATGGTTTGTTATCATGCATTTTCCTCTTGATTACATTACAGAGGTTTTCAATTTGGTAAACACAAAGCATTGTGTGTAGAGTGATCTCTATTTTTTTCCAGAGCTGCAGTTCCACACTGCAGGCTCTAAATGGTTCTGTTCTGTTCTGAGAATGCTTCTCGCTGCTGTGGGATGGAAATGATGTCTCTCAGTAATGCCTTGAGGACACCAGAGGGCACTCATCTGTTGGACAGCAGTAAAAGCAATGCACTTGGTAATTACATTAATTCTGTAATTACAGATAATTAACCTCCACATATTCAAAGGTTTCAGAAAGCTGAGCTTAATATAATATCATTAATATAATTTATTGTAATAGTACATAGTCAAATGCCACGGATAAATATATAACATATTACAATGATGAGATTATGGGTAAATAACCCCAAATTCAGTCAATCAGCCGTGACATGTTTGATATAAGATTTTGCTAATCTTTTTTTTGTTTCTATAAAGTTAGTTCAGTTTTTCCCGTTTGTTGTGTGAAGGGGTTCAGTAGCTGCTGTTCTGTACCGAGTCGTCAGTAAATGGATATGTTTGTTCATATGTTCACTGTCTGCCTTGGAGGTGAAATATTCTGTGTTTAATTGTCAGAATGGAACTAAAAATATATCAATGAGATTTTTGGTCACACTGGTGTTGTGGTCTCACTAACAACCACTTGTACATTCTTAGGATGTTTTCACACTCGATTGAATGAATGAATAAAGTTACACGTATGTAGCGCCTTTCTAGAAATCCAAGGACACTTTACAATCACATTTTTAAACACAACCATTTATAGTCAGCACTCATCCACACACACAGGCCGGTGAGGAGTGGCAGCTAATAGCACACAGCGCACTCTTAACCGGAAACGACTGTCCACCTTGAGGACTGCATTGGGCACTATACCATTTTACCCAGGACAGATATGCCAATCCATATCTTGACACACAGTCATTTACACACACACACACAACCTTACATACATACACACCAGATCAATTTAGAGTATTCAATTGTTCTGGGTTAATTTAGAGAGTCCAATTTACCTGATCTCCATGTTTTTGGACTGTGGCAGGAAATCGGTGTACCTGTAGGAAACCCACAAAGACACAGGGAGACTATATATATATATATATATATATATATATATATATATATATATATATATATATATTTGGAACTTGTGCCCATGCCCAGTACAGACACAACTGACTGTTTCTTTTTATATTGTGCAATAATGTAATGTACAGCTGTTCTGAAGACTGCAGAGTGCTTGGAAATGGTCGTATCAATTCGTAATGTGCATTATATGCACAGAAGTTAATTTTAAGGTGCTGACTAGCAAACACAGGCAACCAGTCATAAGTAACTCATAATAGTCTAGCCAATGAGCACATGCTAATCTGTCAGCTACAGTCTAACCTGCTGAAAAATCAAAGAGGCACCATCTGAAATACCTTACCAACTTTGTTAACTGCCACCTGGAACACCTTAGCACCCTTCCATTCGTCGTTTTATCCGCTTTGTCCTTGTCAGAGTTTCCTGTTTTCCTTACTTAACAAGAATTTAGCTAAACTGTTGTATGAAAAATGGGTGGAGCTAAACTGCTGTATGATGAATGGGTAGAGCTAAACTGCTGTATGATGAATGGGTAGAGCTAAACTGCTGTAGGACGAATGAGTGAAGCTAAACTGCTGTTGGCTAAATGGGTGGAGCTAAACTGCTGTAGATTAAATGAGAACACATATGCACATATGCTGGTTAAGGCGTAATCCATTTGCATGGAATTCAACAAAATTGCAACCTACAGAAGTATAGAATTTGTGAGAAAGGGAAAGAGAAACTGAGTGTGTATCATACAAACTCTCC
Organism: Astyanax mexicanus; assembly: GCF_023375975.1. Lineage (NCBI taxonomy): Eukaryota > Metazoa > Chordata > Actinopteri > Characiformes > Acestrorhamphidae > Astyanax > Astyanax mexicanus. The sequence continues at coordinate 12,363,419 of NC_064425.1, read as the reverse complement.
TCTTTTATTTCTCTTGTGGGTGACAGAGAGAACGAAGGCAAACCTGAAATGAAAATGTCCCAAAAATAAAAACACAAATCAGGAACACCAATCGTCCAAGAGGCCAGAGATACATTTTAACTTTATGTGCCATCACCTACAGCTACATTAAATGTGTGTGTATGTGTGTGTTTGTGTGTGAGGGACAGAGGACCCTGTGAGCATTCATTTGGGACTAGAACGAGTACACAACCCTTCACTTCAGTCTTCAAAAAACAAGCCAACATCAGAAGCTATGCCGTGGTCTCACACAAGAGGGCGCTGTAGTGTGTGTCTTTCTAGAACTCTACTTACTCTTCTGTTTCTAGTCATACGCTTACAAAATGTTTGTAATTACCATTAGTGTGTTTTATATTCATTATTGCAATGAATTGTCACCTAAGATGCTTTACAAAAAGTGGAGGTGGCGGTTACAGGTATTTACATCCCTTTGTAAAGCAGTTTTCTACATCTCGCTGCTGCTTTACTATTTCCCCTGAAAAATGTACATATTTACGTGTTTTTGATCGTTATCGTTGTTGATCACTACAGTGGTGATGAACCGAGTGACTGAGTAACATCTCTTTTATTTCTTTTAAAAATAAACTCAGCAGTGTCGCTCAGGTTGGCTAGCTAACTCTAGTGAACATTACTAATTTTGTAGATATGTCATTTTTTTGCTTTCATTTTTTATCATATAGACTACAGCTGAGGAGGTCAGAGGTTAAACAAAGCATGGGACTCATTTGAAGTAAGTGTTTGTGTATGTGTGTGTGTGTTTGTTTATGTAAAGTACAGGAAATTTACACAGTCCAAAAGTTTCAAGTTTACAGTTTTGTGGTCTTTCCCCCTTTCGTCCGTGGGCGATGTTTTTCTGCGATGATCATTTTAAGGCGTCTGGAATCCTGATGACGCACTGTTCCCGCATAGTGTCAGGACACCCTCTAGTGTTTGTTTGTTTTTTATTTTTCGTATCTATTTCGCTGCGAAGAGTCATCATTTTGTCCTTGTAATTTTTTCTTTACATCCCAGATTTCGGCGTGTGAAAGAGAGCATCACTGTAATTGTAGTTCTTTTGTCCATTTTTGTAGTCCGGGTGGGCCGGCCGGGAAGCATGGCGTAGTCAGCAGGATTAGCGTGGTGTAAGGCACAGGGTGAGTTTTTTGGTTGCTATGGGAGCTCAGAGGAGGACACCACAGCGAGGGCGGGGCCGTGGCGGAAGGAGGGGCCAGAGTGCACAGCCTTGGGGCAGTCTGGTGTCAGGACACGCCCATTTTCCCCCAGGCTGCCTGTGATGGACAACCGGGCCTTGTTTCTCATGGCTTCGCTGAAGGTGAGCTAGAGGGGGGAGGCGGGACGAGAGGAGGCGGAGTCAGTTTCTGAAAGGATTCTCTGAAAGGCTATTAGATTTATGCAAAGTACACAGTGACATCACAAAGATGCAGTTATTCGACCAGCACAAGTCAAGGAACCATAAACAACACAAACAAACAATACAACAAATTCACACAAAACAATGCAGGCAAACATTAAAAAACATCAAACATCTCAGAAGATCCACATTGCGAGACATCTGCATTTCTGTCACACAAACACATGCAGCCCTGTGTGGTCAGCTTTAATGTGCTAAGCTAACAGTGAGATATGAGAATAAGCAAATGTTTATGGTAATAAAATTGTTTAATTTTGTGTAGCTGTTTGGTTAAAGAGATTTTAAATAATCTGTCGGTTTTAAGTACAGAATTAAGTACAAATCTATGTAACAAAGTTAAAAATAATACATTTGAAATAATAAAATAAAACACCCTGTCAGCTGACTGTTTTAACTAGATGCAACTAAAGATTTCTATTTCTATTTTAAGAATTTATAAATATGACAATAGATTTGAGATTATAATCCTATTATTTCATGCACCCTATCCTGACCAATCACATTATTTTGTGTACTAAACCTGACTGATAACATTACTTTTTTATGGGTAATTGTGACTATTTACAAAAGTTAATGTGTAGTTAATCGCAATTTAATCATGACTAATCGGTTTATGTCACACACTTATGTTTAGCTGTATGACTTTGTGCAGTTACATAATTCATAAAGTTGGGTGATTACCAAATTATGACCTAGTATATTTTCTAGTGAAGTTATTTACAATTAATAGCATTATTTTGCACCATTAATTGTGTCTAATCATATTATTTTGTCCACTAACCACAAATAATCGATTATTTTGAGGATGTAGTTTCTATTAATTACATTAGTTTCCCCAGTAATAAATATTCAAATTAACCATGCAACTGCAATTAATCACATTTTCCTTTTTTGTTAAAAATTTATCCTTAAAAACTGTGTTCCTTGCAAAAGCAATGTTGTAAGTTAGTATTAGAGAGTTAGTATTAGATTGAATAGTTCAATAACATTATTATTACTAGGTTTGGATGAAAGTGAATATGAAAAACACTGACATCACTCTTAACATAACTTAAATAATACCACTCATACTGTTTACAATTGAATGTACAGCTCTGTAAATTATAAATGAGCATTTTTAATGTAAGTATGTTTTTAAAAAAGACCTTTGCTGACCCATGGACATTAACATTGGTGCTGGTACATGATCCACAGTGTATAAACATAGAACCCATACTTAGACAGAAGAAATCCAGAAAAAAACCTAATGAAGCGTAAATAAAGCATTTTAGAGGCTTTATGAACTGGCTTTTCACGCAACTGAAAAGAAATAAAGCAAACAAAGACTAAACAGAACAGACATTCATAATTACACCAGCATTTCTTTATCTAAAATGCTTTATTTGTGTCTATATAGAACTATTATGTGGTAGTATAAGTTCTAAATAGTTCTAAAAGTTCTATATACTAATTCATTCTGATAAAACAAACAGTTTGTAATGCAGTTGTCTGAGACTTAGAAGCCAACAGCTCACACACACACAAACACACACACCATCATCCACTGCAGCCAGAAACACACCAAACTAACTGCAAAAACAAACACAAACAAACACATTTCTATTCAAATGGCAATTCTGAATGAGCAATCTGAAAATAACAGAACATCAAAACAAACAAACAAATAAAAACAGAATAGAAGAAAAGGCGCAGAACTTAAAGCTAAGCAACATCACAGACATCCGCCGCAGCTACGAGCGAGCGAGCAAGAGAGAGAGGGGAGAGACAGAAAAAGATAGAAGAAAGAGAGAAAGAAAAATAGAGATAGATGAAAGAGAGAGAGATAAGAGATATAAAAGAGATAGTAAAAGAGGGAGAGAAAAGGGGAAGAGAGGGTAAGGAGAGATGAAAAATAGAACAGAGAAAGACTGAAGGATAGAGAGGAATGGGAAAGAGAGAGATAAAGAAAGAAGAGATGAAGAGACAAAGAAATGAAAGAAAGAAATAAGATGACAGCAATGTGAGAGGGAATAGAAAGAGACAAAGAAATAAGAGAGAGAGAGACAAACAAGAGACAACAGAAACGAGAAACAGGTAAGAGAGAGAAGGAAAGAGAAATACAAGAGAAAAAAATGGAGAAAGGCAGAGAGAAACGTGAAAGACAGAACAGAGAAGTAACAAGACAGAGAATGATGTATGCAGTGAGAGAGACAAATGGGGAAGAGATATAGAGAAGATGGTCAGGAGAGATCGACGGATGATAATGAAAGAGACAGAAAAAGATCCAGAGAGGTATGGAAGAGAAACAAAAGAAAACAGAGGGGTAGAGAGAAAGTGGAGAGACCGAACAGAGAAGGAGCAAGAGACAATAGAAGAAAAAATAGAAGAGATGACATGTGAGAGAGGACATAAGAAGAGATAAAGAGAGATAGAAGAATGAGAGAGAAAGAGACAGGAAGAGATCAAGAGAGGAATGGAAGAGTGACAAAAAGAAGTAGAGAGAAAGTGAGAGACAGAACATAGAAGAAAAAGAGAAAGATGGAAGAAAAATATAAGAGAAAAGAATAAAAGAGAAAGAAACAGAAAGAGATCAAAGGAGGGATGGACGAGAGATAAATAAATGAAGAGAGGTAGAGAGAAGGAACTAAAGACAAGAGAAATATCAAAGAAAGAGAAAAAGAAGAAATGACAGAAAGAAAGAGAAAAGGTGAGAGAGAAAAGGAAAACGACAGAGAGAAGAGAAGAGAGAAGAATGAAAGAAAAAAAGGCAAAGAGATTAATAGAGGAATGGGAGGAGAGAGAGGAAAAATAGAGAGAGGTAGAGAGAAAGACAGAAGAAAAAGAGATAGAAGAGACGACAGATATATAAGATAGAAAAAGAAAGAGAGACACACGAGGAGAACAGCGGCGGCGGTGGCGACCCCCAGGCCGGCCGGCCGCGTGGGGACCCCTAGTTCCTACCCCTAAATCTTTATGCCATCAGAGCCGTACACGTTGTACCCCTCTCTATAAGTGGCTAAGTTCTGCGCGCTCGGGCTCGGGGCAGGGCTAAAATTCAGTTCTGCCGCCTCCACCTGCATTCTCTTCGCCTCCGCCCGCGACTTATAGCAGAACTCCACCAGCGCCACCAGCATGGCCAGCCCCAGGCCGCCCACCAGGATGTAGAAGACCCCCGCCACGTTGCTCAAGCTGAGCGCCTGCGAACTCTTATCCTGGGAGTGTGGAGGGCAAGAAAGGAGGACAGAGAGAGTAGAATTAGATACAGACAGGGGCAGGAAATAATTCAACATTCAATAACTGTCATTAACACCAATACAGCTATGCTAACATTTATATAGTTAGCTAGCTCTACATTAATGCTAGTTCTACATTTACAATAGGCCAGTGTAGTTAGCTAGTTTTAAATTTATGCTAGGCTAATGAAGTTAGCTATCTTTATGTTTAAGCAGTTAGCTAGCTATCTACACTAGCTAGTATCATATTTATGCTAGGCTAGTGTAGTTAGCTAGTTTTACATTTACACTAAAATAGCGTAGTTATCTATTTCTATATTTACACTAGGCTAGTGTAGATAGGAAGCCTCACATTTATTGTTTTTCTCACATTTACAGTAAAAATAAGACTAGCTATCTAGCTATTAACAAATTATACATTACTCTAGGCTAGTGTAAGTTAGTTAGCTAGTCTAACATTTACGCTAGGGTAGTGTAGTTAGCTAGCTCTACAATCACACTAGTTGTACATTTACGCTAGGCTACTGTAGATATCAAGCCTCACATTTGTGTTAGGCTAGTGAAATTAGCTAGTCTCACATTTACACTAAAATTGAGACATTTACACTAAAAATTAGACTAGCTATCTACAGTAGCTAGTTAGCTAGTGTAGTTAGCTGGTTTAATATTCACGCAAGGGTATATAGCTACAAGGTGTACATAGCTAGCTCTACACTCCTACTAGTTCTACATTTACGCTAGGCTAGTGTAGATAGCCAGCTTCGCATTTATGCTAGGCTAGTGAAATTAGCTAGTCTCACATCAAGACATTTACACTAAAAAGTAGACTAGCTATCTACAGTTGCTAGTCTCACTTTTACACTAGGCTAGTATAGTTAGTTGGTTGTACATTTACGCTAGGCTAGTGTATTTAGCTAGGATTACATTTACGCTAGGCTAGTGTAGTTAGCTATCTCTACAATCATATTAGTTGTACGTTTTATGCTAGGCTCACATTTACACTAGGCTGGAGCACTACATCTATGCTGGTTCTGCCATTAAACTACTCTATTATTGTTAGTTAGTATATATGTATCTGCTAATTTGCACATTTGGTTCATTTTGTTAGTAAACATTTAGGTTTAATAAATTTCCATTCCTATTACCCACTTTGCATTTTCATACTCAGCTACACTGAAAACAAGGGCTAAGCACTTCTGAGTAAAAATGCACAATGATGCTAATCTAGTACATTTGGAATGTGTGGCATTAGCTAATGTTCTTCGGCTAGTTTTCTGTAAAGGTTTATTTGGCAAATTTTGCAGTTTTCTGGGCTAGCTCATGAGGCTAGTTTTGAAATGTTCTGTGACAGTTAATGTTACTTTATTTATTTGGCTAATTTTGAGGTTCTGTGTAACAGCTTAGTTAACTAGCTTAGCTTAGCTGCAGTGTTCTGATAAAGCTTATTTAGCTGTTTTGCAATCTGTACTGGTTTATTTGAGTAATAGTTTTGCAATGTGCTAGCTTAGTTTGTTTGGCTAGTTTTGTAGTGTTGTTGGCTACTATATGTATCTAATGCTGTAATATTATATGCTAGTTTATTCTGCTTACTCTGCTTGAAAATTTGTCTAGTTTTGAAATATTCTATGCTAGTTTATTTGGCTAGATTTTAAGTGTTCTGTTTAAGTGTTTATTTGTTTCCACTAAAACACAGGTTTGATAACAAGCAATAATAGATAATGTGGGAAAATGGGAACAGTTTGTTTCGATTTACAGATATAATGGTGAAATGTCTGAAGAGCTAGCTTGTGGCTATTCTAAAGGAAGTCTAATCTAAGGGTCTCTGTTCTATCTAAGGGGTTTATTTTTATATTCTCCAGAAAGTCCTATTCTCTTGGCATTCCTATTCTCAACATGGATAAGACAATCAATGCCAGCATTAGGTGTAGTATAAAGTAGCTAGATTCATTGCAAGCAGATAGAATCATTGAAAGGGATGTCCACAAATATTTGGACATTATATAGGGTAGATTTCCTGGACAGGGATTAATCTTGTTTAAATAATATTTTCCTTTCAATAGGACATTTCCATTCACAATTCCTGTGTAGTTCAAGATTCAAGGCTCAATGCCTTTCAGGGAAATGTCCCCACAGTGTATCTAAACAGAACCATCATAATAGAGCTAATATAAATCTCAGAATAAAGAAAATAGAAGATTCTTTCTGCAATTAAGTTTATCTCCTCTGTTGGATGGATGTAATCTGCTGTAACGGTGTAAAGAAGTAATTACGCAGCTGCTATGAGGAATCTCATGCTTAGGAAGAGCTAAGTACATAATTTCCATTTAGCTGCAATAGATAATACTTCACTGCACCATGCTAATGTGCAAAGGTGGTTAATCCAGCAGTAAGGCTCATTTATACTCCCTTTATGTACGAAAATGACCATGTCCATTTCCAACATTGTAACCGTCACTGCCTACATACTTGCATGCAATGTTTACGTTGGAGTCTAAACAATACTTTTGATTTCATTTTTTTTTTTACCAGGGAAGTTAGTGAGGTTAGGATGTTGGATGATCACCACCCCACCTATTCCAAACTCATTCCAATATTGGATGGAGCACCATAATGCTGAGGACACTGCCTCCATTGGTTCAATTCCAATAAGTTTATATTTATCTTCTCTAGGTAAGTTCCTGTTCTTTTCGCAATACCTCACTACACAGATAAGACAATATGTGTCTGACAACAACAAACATAGCGACAGTGGTGAAGGCTCATCCATTTTCCTGTGCAGAAGGTTCTGTTCGTATGCATAAGTTTTTAGAGAATGTGCTTAAATATAGACAAAATGAATGTGATGTCTGTGCAGAAGGTTCTGTTTGTATACATACGATTTTAGTGCATAAATTAAAAAGAAATAAATACCAAATACAGAGAGAAGGCTCTGTACATATACAAAAGCTTTTAGAGAATATGCACAGGCACAAACAACATCTATTTCTTGAATTTGGGCAAAAATAATAAAGAGTACAAATATGAGACTCTGTCCGTATCTGTAAGGTTTTAGAGACTGTGCACAAATATGGGCGAAATGAACGCAGAGTGTGGACAGAGGTCCAATTCTGTGTTTATTGTTGAGCATAAATGAGCCTTATGTGTGCAAGACACACTCACACACACAACTGTCACTAAATCTTCTCTGGGTAAATGCTAATGCTAAGGGTTACAGCTGTGATTTCTCAATTGTGAGTCCGTTTGGAGCTAGGCGCCACTGTTCTAGCACCATACAGTGCTATAACGTTGCAGTGCAGGGATATGCCGCTATGATTGAAAAATAAGAATGAGATAATTGATAAATGAGATAATTAGGAAAGGGTTATTATATAATGACACAGACTAGAATTTTACCATTAGCTACGGTCTATTAGCTTAGCAAAACCTAGCAATCCATTGCTGTTCTGTATGCTAACATTACAGTGGCTTAGTCTGCTGGAAAAATAATAGAATAATAGAATGACAGAAATGCTGAAGGTGGATTAATGGTGCAGAAAGTAATTTGCTGTACATGTGTCTATCAGAAAACATCATTATCATGATTTATTCCAATTCTATTATGACACAGAAGAGGATTTTAGCATTAGCTAATCTGAATTAACGTTTTATCTTAGAAGCACTCACACGCTAAATTTCTTTTCTGTTGTTTGTCATTTATATTCAGAGCATTTTTATTTATTGTTTTTATTTCTGTCGGCCCGGAGACTGACCTTACTTCCCGAGTCCTTGGGTCCACATTCCCCTTTATCGTACCACCACTTGTTTTTCAGTTTGTCTAAGACTCCTGCTTCACTCAGTTTCAAAACTGCAAGGTTTACCGGGGTTCTTCACCGGGGGAATAACATAAATAACATCATACGACATGTTATTTTATGTTATTAGATAAGCATTTATAACTTGGCACAAATAGACAGGAGCTGATGGAGTGAGGGTGCCACAGTGAACATGTGTGTAAGCTCATCAAAAGTGTGTGTGTGTGTGAGAGAGAGGTGTTACAGACATGTATGTGGGACTCCCCTCCATCATTTCAGGTAAAAGGCACGTCCTGCCATGCTGGATTAAATAAACACACATGGGCCGTTACTGTTTACACAGAACACACACCACCTAATAGATCACTCTTGTTCTCTGTTGAGTTTGTGTTGTTGGGGGTTTATGTGTATATTTGTGTTTATTTAGTTTAGTTGTAGTGGTTCCACTGGTGGAACTGGTGCATTATTGACCCCCCACTGGTGTTAGTGTGAAGGCTGGATAAGGCTCTCCACCAGTGGGCCACCATTTTAGCACAGAGAGGTCTGGCCTCACTACTCCACCCAGAGTGACTCTACAATTTTTTTGTATCATTATGGGGGACAGGGTTGGAAATCAAATAGAAGCAAAGTCAAACTGCAACAGCAAATCATGAATGGTTGTTCATTGTTGCTATGGTACATCCACTGTTTATTTAGCTGAAATAGAAAAAAATATTATTTAAATTTTTTGTGAAATTGAATTATAGTTTCAGTGGTGACTGTGATGTAAATCGTTGAATATGGTTGGTTAAACATTGTCCCCATTGGTGTACTTAATGAATTGGTTGGATGTACAGTACCAGTTTGGACACATTTAATGTGTTTTAATGTGTTTTATATTGTAAATTTAATATTGAAGACTATATTAAAGCTATAAAGGAACACATGCAGACTTATTTAGTAAACACCTATATAGTGCAAATAGACAGATCTGTATTTCTCAGATCATAAGGTAGAGTCACCTGAAATGAGTTTTCTCAGCATAAAACCGAATGGAATTTCTCATGGCATATGTAATGTGAATTATTTGCAAGCATGTTCCTTATCATTACAATGCACAATTTAAAATAATTACACATAATTATCACTACTTTAATGCAAAAAAAGACTTAAATCAGTATTTTGATTAATTTAAATGGATAAATGGAAAAAATTAACTGAATTTTACTACAATAACAAAGTGTAAACCATTTGGCTAAATGATTAATATCACTGAAATGAATGATCTGAAAAAATCTTCTTGATATTGATATTAAATTCACTTAAACAGTGCTCCTTTGTGTCATTACTAGGATTTGAATTATATAGTTCATTTCACTTAAACATGGTCTAAAGAATCAGATTTTATTATTATTATTTTTTTTACAATGCCTATTTCTTTTCAGGCTCACTGTCGCCCCTCATGTTGTCAGTGGGTGAAGGTACGTGGGCTGAGGTTTCTGTGTGTACAGTGGCCACTCTGTTTTGGGGCTGGTTTTCACTAGATTGGGATGGCGTTGGTCTGAGTTGCTTGGCAGAAGTCTCTTTTACGTGACAGACACTTTGTTTCTCTCTCTTTTGGTTAGCGCTCTTCTGCGCAACATGGTGGCTAACCTTGGAGTCCCCGCCCCCGCTGCCACACTCCCCTTTGTCGTACCACCATTTATTTTTCAATTTGTCCAACAGGCCTTGTTCATTCAGCTTTAGCACAGCCAGGTTCACTGCATTTCTTCAGTGCAGCACACACACCGTACACATACCGTACATACACACAGCAGACGGGGGTGGGGGGTGCTCACGGTAAAAGAGAGGAAAGACAGACGAAGCAACAGAGAGGAGAAAAAAAGAAAAACAGCGGAGCAACAGAGGCAAACAGAAGAGAAGTAGAGATAAAGAGGAGGAACATGAAGGAATAAGGAAGAACGGAGACGGAACAGAGAAAGAATAGATATCAGAGAAGAGCAAATGAGAAACAGAGTAGAAGAGAGGAGAAACAGGAAAAGAGAAGAGCAACAGAAACAGAAGAGGAACAAAAGAGAAAAGAAGAGCGCAAGAACAGAAGAGAAACAGAAATAAAATAGAACATATGAGGAAAAGAAGAGAAACATGAGGAGGAACAGAGTAGGAGTAGGGAAGGATCAGAGAAGAAGACAGGAGGAACAGTGAGGAAATAAAGAACAGGAGGAGAAGAGAAATATAGGGAGCATAGGAGAAGAGCAGAGGCACAGAATGGAAACAAGAGGAGAAACAGAAGAAAAACAGGAGAGAAACAAAGGAGAAACAGGTGCGACAGTAGAGCAATAAAGGAGAACAGGAAAAGAAGAATAAGGTGGTGAGAAACAGTGGAGGAGAAGAGAGGAGGGACATCGGAGAGGAGAGGAAGAATCAATGACAACAGAGTAAGAATATAGACCAGATAAGAACAGAGGAGGAGCAACAGACAACATAGGAGGAACAGAGGAAAACAAACACAGGATGAAAGGAGAACAAAGGAGGACGAAGGACACAGAAAGAAAGGAGAGGAGGAGAAACATTGAAACAGGAAGGAAGCTCTGTTAGTGAAAAGTGCTCTCTCATACTTTCTTCCACACTCTTACTGTGACAAACTCACACACACACTCTCTCATTGTAACAAACACACACAGTGAGTCTGAACTCAACTGACATTAACTTTCACCTCAGCACCAACCTGAAACTGTACAGCAGCATAATCAATAAACAACATTCAATAATAATCAATTAACAGCAATCAATAGCGAGTGATTAATTACAGTACAATCATCAATACACCACTCAGACCAGAAAAAGAGAGACAAAAGAATAGAAAGAGAGAGAGAATGTCCCTCTCTCCTCTGCAGAGGAGGAGCCAAACTGCTGGAGACAGAAGGAAGGGGGATAAAGAGAGACTTGGGGTGCGAGTGACATTTTAAAACACACACAGACACACACACACACATACACACACAGAGAAGATTTAAAAATGTCACGACACTGTCTCTGTTTAAGATGTCCTGGCATCACGAGAGCTGAGTAACTGTAGTGTTAAGAGACTGTAAGGCTCTACTTTAATAGGGCTGTTTGAATATAGCGCTACATTTCTATAGGGCTGAGTGACTGTAGTGCTATATTTCTATAGGGTTGATTGAATGTAAAAGCCTTATTTATATAGGGTTGAGTAAAATTGTAACACTGTATTTCTATAGGGCTGATTAAATGTAAGTTCTGTATTTCTATAGGGCTGAGTGACTGTAGTGCTGTATTTCTATAGGGCTGAGTGACTGTAGTGCTGTATTTCTATTGGGCTGAGTGACTGTAGTGCTGTATTTCTATTGGGCTGAGTGACTGTAGTGCTGTATTTCTACTGGGCTGAGTGATGTTAGTGCTGTTTTTCTATAGGGCTGAGTGACATTAGTGCTGTATTCCTATAGGGCTGAGTGACATTAGTGCTGTATTTCTATTGGGCTGAGTGACATTAGTGCTGTATTCCTATAGGGCTGAGTGACATTAGTGCTGTATTTCTATTGGGCTGAGTGACTGTAAGCGCTATATTTCTATAGGGCAGAGTGACTGTAGCACTGTATTTCTATAGGACTGAGTAACTGTAGGGGCTAAATGATTGTAGGGCTGTATTTTTATAGGGATAAGTGGCTATTGGGCTAAGGGACTATAAGGCTGTATTTCTGTTGGTCTTCTAAGTGTCTTTTGAGTTGAGTGGTAGTAGGACATTTTGACATTTGACATTTGACATTTTTTATAGGTTTGAATGGCTGTAGGGCTGTAGTTGTACAGTGCTGAGTAACTGTAGGGCTGTATTTGTACATGGCTGTATGACTTTTGGTTTATTTGACTGTAGGTCAGTATTTCTGTAGGTTTGTATTTCTGTATTTCCTCTAAGGCTGTAATCCTGTAGTGCAGTAAAACCCAGGGTGCTACATGCACTACAGTCACCCTGTGTTTACGGCTGTGCAGGTGAGATGGTCTTCTTTGCATTCCTCTCTCATCCGCTGTGCTGCAGTGCGCAGGGTGTAATCTGTAATCGCTCTCTCTCTCCTCCCTCTTTCAGTTACGCTCCATCTCTCCTATTCATTCTGCCTTTGTCCGCCTCCTTGTTGGCTCTCTCTCTCTCTCTTTAATCAGAGTCAGGCTCATCCCCCATGGCACGTTGCTGCGCCTTACATACTGCCTTATGCTCATTCACAACCTGCTCAATGAACATGAGTGTGTATGTGTAAGTGTGTGCATGCATGCATGTATGTATGTATTTATCTACTGTATGTATGTGTGTAGCTTTTCCTATCTATCCTGTTACAGAGGAATCTCTAATGCAACATTCTCTTTATATGGATTGCTGCATGTGTATGTGTGTGAGTGTGTGTGTATGTGTTAAAGAAAGACGATAAGCTCCAATAGTTTAATTAACAGCTCTGAAGGCTCCAGGCTCCACCCACTAATGTGTAGCTATGGTTGTGAGGTGTAGAGTGTGTTAGTATTCAGACAGGGGGTGGAGGTGTGTTTTCTTCATAGCTGCAGAGGAAATGAGAGGCAGTGATGGAGGGATTTATCCGTGTCCTTACCTCCAGCTAAGGAGCAGCAGAGGACACACGCACACAAACAGATAAAAAAACTACAAAAAATAAAATAGCAACAGAGAGAGACAGAGACAGAGCAAAAAGAAAGAGAAAAGCCTATAACACAGAAGGAGGTGGACTGTCGTGATTTAAGGGCCAGACAGGGTCACTGAGGTCAGTTCTGTAACTGTGCTCTGCTGGTTGGACTGATGGAAATACAGTGGGGTCATCAAAACACACACACACACACACACACATCATCTTTCAGCAGCTCCCTTCAAATACACTGCAGTGTTCCCCTCTCTATAATCTCTTTTCTGATAGAGACAGGAAAAGAGAGAGAGAGAGAGTCTGGTTTTGGTTCTGTTCCAATAAACTGTTTAAACCAGGCACTGGAATGTACACTCACTGGCCACTTTATTTGAAACACTTACCATACTGTACTTCCACTCACTGGCCACTTTATTAAAAAACATTTACTATACTGAGCTTCCACACACTGGCTACTTTATTAGAAACACTTACTATACTCAGCTTCCACACACTGGCTACTTTATTAGAAACACTTAATATACTGAGCTTTCACACACTGGCTACTTTATTAGAAACACCTACTATACTGTGCTTCCACTCACTGGCTACTTTACTAGAAACAATTACTATACTGTGCTTCCACCCATTGGCCACTTTATTAGAAACACCTACCTCCCTTACAGCTCACTATTTGAAATATCAGTACCATCCTTCTGTGTCTTCTTGCTCAGTGTCTGGAACAATACACAGGTACTTGGTTTGAGACAGCCATAGGTAGGGTATTTAGGTAAAGGCTGTTACACTGATGATGCCAGCAGAGGGAGCACTTACTACACCTGCATTATGGAGTGGTGCTAGATCACAACAAAACTGACTGAGCTTTCTGATGGACAGAACCAGACCAGGAAAGAAGGAGAAAAAGAGAGCGAGAGAGAGAGAGAGAGAGAGAGAGAGAGAGAGAGAGAGAGAGAGAGAGAGAAGAGAGAGAGGGGATATATTTGAGGGGATTATAGACATACCTGTGTGTTGGTCCTGCAAAGGAAACAGAAAGTAACATCCACACAAACTCATACAATCAAAAACACACTGCAGTGTTCCTAAAGCATGCAGTAAAAGCACCCAGTGTGAGTGTGTATATGTGTGTGTGTGTGTGTGTGTGTTGAGAGAGAGACATCTCTCAGCAGACACACTCTTACCCTGCTGCCTCCGCTTCAGTTATGATTTATTGATGTAATTAGTGCATTATTAATCCACTCTGATTAAACCAACGCAGCATCAGATGAGCGATTTTCCTCTCTGCCATGTAACAGCGTTCCTAAGGTTTCGAGCACAAGACTTCCATTTGGTTTCTTGAAGAACCTTTTCATGGGTGGAAAAATGAGCAAACAAAGCTTCACAGAGTGTGAAGGTTCTACACCATGTAGAGCCATGTCAGTCTAAGCTCAGAACCATTTAGGAACCTTGTATGAATATGTGGGTGTGGCTAAACTGCTGTAGGATGAATGGGTGGGTGTGGCTAAACTGCTGTAGAATGAATGGGTGGGGCTAAATTGCTGTAAGATGAGTGGATGGGGCTAAATTGCTGTAAGATGAGTGGATGGGGCTAAATTGCTGTAAGATGAGTGGATGGGGCTAAATTGCTGTAAAATGTGTGGGTGGGGCTAAACTGCTGTAGGTTGAATGGATGTGGCAGTGGACTGTGAATTGGACACTGTAGGAGTATAAATGCGTACAGGCAGCAACGTGATCACACACACACACCAACACAGTGTGTGGAGAAAGCGATAGAGAGAGAAAGAGAAAGAGAAAGGTCGAGTAGGGTAGATGGAATACTATAACAGGTCAGTTATAAAGCTGTTATAACTGCAGAGTGTTATAATACTCCACCCACCTTAACTGCGAGCCTTTGGGCGTGGCAATTCCATATCCCTTGGAGTCCAGGTTCCCCCCGACCTTCATGGTGTCGCAGGGCTTCCTCTGTTCTGTGTACTCATTCATGGTGGACTCCAGGAGGAAGGCGTACTTCCCCTTTGACTTCCGCACACGTGCCACACCCTCTGCCGTCGTCTTCGTGAACACGCTCGGCTCAGCCGACTTCATGTACGACCACATTTTCTCGTACACCGCAATCTTCGACCTCTGGGGGGGGCAGCAGAAAGCCATTAGTGCAGTCCGTTCAAAATAGATAACAGAACCCATTATTTGTTAGCTACATTAGCATCATAGCTGCAGTGCTTATTGGTAGAGTATAAGCTTTCATTATGTGTGAGATGCATTAGCTTTGGAACTCCAGTGCTAAACAGTGGGGTACAAAGCTACATTAGCATATCAGTTTTCATTATCTTCATTACTAATCAATGGGACATAAGCTTCAATTACATGTTACTCATATTAACTTAAAACCTCTAGTGCTAATTGGAGGGGTATTAACTTTCGTTACATGTTAGCTCCATTAGCTTCACAGTCCTTGTGCTAATTGGTGGGATATGTGCTTCTGTTACATGTTAGTTACATTAGCCTTATAGCTACATTGGAAATCAGTAGGTTATGAGCTGTCATTACTTGTTACCTACTCTGGCTTCATAATTCTAGTGCTTATTGGTGAGCATATTGTTTTAACACTTGTTTCCAACATTAGCTTTGGAGTTCTAGTGATAATTCTAGGGTATGAAATTCATTACCAAGCGTCTTAGCCCACCTTTATTGAGTTCACACACAGGCTAAAGATCCAGAATTAAGGTGGAATTTTTCCCTGGATTCACAGTTTGTACCAAAAAGTGTAAACATTGAAGTGTTTAAACATTAAAATTGCAATTCATATATTTTAAAACTAGTAATGCCCCAAGACCAGGAGAGTGAAGACTAGCACATTCCTTCTCTAATACATGTAAAGTCAGCCACCTCCTCTTTTTGATTGCTGAGTAACCAGCTTTTTCGGAGGAAAGCACAGAGACTCTGTTCTGATATATATCAGCTCACAGATGTAGGGAAAAAGCGCCATCTACCCACCCAGAGAGAGCAAAGCCAATTGTGCTCCCAGGGCTCCAGCAGCTGATGGCAAGCTACATGAACGGGATTCAAACCAGCAATCTCCTGATAATAGTGGAAGTGTTTAGCCTGCTAGACAACTCAGAGCCCCTCCTTATGTTTTAATAATAGCCTTGCTACTCCTATTTAATTTCAGCTTGTTTTCATTCCGGCTTCTCATCGTTCAGTAAAACCCATATTCAGATAAACCTCTCCATCCAGATAGAGTGAATCTGATTGTGGTTGGATGAGAAGTATAAACATATGCTATTCGGACACCCTATTGGTTTATACAATCCATCCATTGTGTGCACTATAGCCTATAGGACCCTGTGGCATGGCCTAAGCTTTTATCCAATGACATTTTTTTCCCCTTATATTACTTTTACTACTATATTTTAAGTAGTTTTGAAATGAGTGATTTTACACTTTTACTTAAAGAGTAAAAAGCTTAAGTTGATTCTTCAACTTCTACATAAGTATTTTAAATCCTAGTATCTATACTTCTATAGTGGAGCTGCACTTTTAACATTGCACTGTCTATGCTTTATACAGCCATTGGTAATAGCTAGTAAATGATACACTGTGTAAGACTGGATACTGTGTGAACTTCAGTGTAATTCTGTGCACAGTGTGAAATATAATGCAGTGTGTATGTGAGAGAGAGAGAAGGTCATTCTGTGTGTGAGCTTCACCCTTTTCACAAGCCATAAGAAACAACACATGCTTCATTTCTACTGCTAATACAGCAATATGTGTGTGTGTGTGTATGTGTGTGTAAGGCAGCAATGGAGCAGCGCAACGGACCATGACGGGCAGCGATCCCATAATAATGTCAGTCACGTCCAGTCTAGAGTGCCGCAGCAACCCAGCAACGGACTTGAATAAAACATCAAACAAACAAACAAATAAACAAACAAATGCTGCCACTTAACCTGCTCCTCCACAGAACCAAACAGAACCGCAGAACCGGTTCCACATAGCATCTAAATTCCACTGTGTTCCTACAGACCTCCACTGCCTACTCTATACTTGAGTATGTAGAGCAGCTATGAATTAGTATCTATTAAAGTGGCCAGTAAGAGGTTGTACAAGACAGTAGGTGTTTCTAATAAAAGGGCCAATGAGTAGGAGGACAAGACAGTAGGTGTTTCTAATAAAGTGGCCAATGAGTAGGAAGACAAGACAATATGGGTTTCTAATAAAGTGGCTAAAAAATAAAAGTAAAATATAGTAGGTGTTTTTAATAAAATAGCCAATGGGTGGGAGTACAAGAAAGAAGGTGTTTCTAATAAAGTGGCCAAAAAGTGGAAGTAAAATATAGTAAGTGTTTCCAATAAAGTGGCCAATGAGTTGGAGTTGAAGAGAGTAGGTGTTTCTAATAAAGTGGCCAATGATTGGAAGTACAAGACAGTATGTGATTCTAAAAAAATGGCCAATGAGTAGGAGGACAAAACACTAGGTGTTTGAAATGAAAAAATTGGAAGTAAAATATAGTAGGTGTTTCCAATAAAGTGGCCAATGAGTGGAAATACAAAACAGTTGGTGTTTTTACTAAAGTGGCCAATTAGTGGGAGTACAAGACAGAAGTTTCTAATAAAGTGTCCAAAGAGTGGAAGTAAAATATAGTAAGTGTTAATAATAAAGTGGCCGATGTAGGGGAGTAAAATGTAGTAGGTGTTTCTAATAAAGTGGCCAGTGAATGGGGGTACAAGATAGTAGGGGCTTCTAATAAAATGACCAAAGAATGGAGGAACAAGACAGTATGTGTTTCTAATAAAATGGCCAGTAAGTGGACACAGTAAGACAAGGAAGGCAGTAATTCACTCCTGAAGGCTTACGCTTCACTCCTGAAGGCTTACGCTCACTCCTGAAGGCTTACGCTCACTCCTGAAGGCTTACGCTCACTCCTGAAGGCTTACGCTCACTCCTGAAGGCTTACGCTACCTCCCGGCCGCTGCGCTCCTCCAATGAACGTCGCCTCGCTTTACCAAACATTCACACAAAGCAATCCAGACTGTTCTCATACAGAGTTCCCCAATGGTGGAACAAACTACCTTCCACTTCCAGATCAGGAGAATCTCTCGCTATCTTTAAGAAACTCCTGAAGACAGAGCTCTTCAAAGAGCACTTACTCTCCTAACACCTCTAACACACTAACTACTTCTAACCCCATTTCCTTCTTCCCCTCGTTCACTTCTCTATCCCTTTATTTCCCTTCGACCTCCTTTAAGCCCTATCTAAAAATGGGTTATCTAAATTCCTATTACTTTTGTACTTCATTATTGTAAGTCGCTTTGGACAAAAGCGTCTGCCAAATGAAATGTAATGTAATGTAATGTAATGTAATAAAACAGGAAGGGTGTTTCTAATAAAGTGTCCAGTATATTCAGATAGTAATCTACATCTTTATTTATATAGTGTGTATGCACGTCTTCTAGTGTGTGTGGGAGTGTGTGCGCTAAATTTTTAACAGCCTTCTTATTCCTCGACAGCAGGTGCAGCACAGTAATAATGGAGCAGGAGGAGATGCTGAAAGCAATACACTGATCCTAATTACACACTTTCTCTCTTTCTCTCTCTCCCTCTCTCTCTTATTCTCTCTTTCTCTCTTCTAACTTTCATGGCCCTATAATACACCTTGCACAAGGTGCATTATGATGCTTTTTGCTATCTTACAACTGCCAACAGTCTATTTTCATGCCTTTAAATGTTTAAATAGCAGCGGTGCTTGTGCAAATATCTACACTGATGTGCGTGGTGATCTGGAAATGAGGTGTTCACGTAAATTTCTAGGGTATTGCTACCACGAAACACAAACTGACTGAAAACAACCTAGACAGCTGTCAACAGTCAGACATTCATTGCTATTTTGGCAGTGAGCTGGCAGAAAAAAAAAAATCATTACTCTACATCAACACAAAATATAAATATATAAATATAAATATTACTTTTGTTAGAGGTAACCTGCTTTTGCACTTTCACAGCATGAATGCACAGAATGTCAGTTTTTGTTAAGTCAGACTGTTGAGGTATCAACGCACCAAAGTTAGAACGCACCTGGCTCTTAAAGGGAATGGCAATAAACATGCTGAAAGGTTTATTGCATGTTACCCCCAAAACATACCCATGATTATTTAAGAAATAATTGGTACATGCCTTTTGCACATTTTAAGATGCAAAATGTGTACTTTTCCCTTCATTATGATAGCAAAGACACACTGGCATGGCCCAAAATCAAGCTCAATTGAGCATAGTTAATGTTAAAAAAAGATTTGTTACAATAGGGCCCTCAGTCTCTCATCCACTCTCAGTTTTTCCTCTTTTCTTATCTGTCTCTCTCTCTTTCTCTGCTAGTGGTCGGTCGTCTGGCACTCACCCTGAAGAACTCTTTGGTGGATCCGGCGTCCAGCGTTCCGTACGCTATCTCCGTCTGCTTGGCCAGATCCTCGGCACTCTCGATCGGAGACACCATCCGCTCCACTGTGAGGAACGCTGCCAGGTTAGCTGTGTAGGAGGAGATGATGATCAGAGTGAAGAACCACCAGACACCTCCTACTATACGACCTGAGAGAGACCTGAGAGGGAGAGAGACAGAGAGAGAGAGGATGCTGTAAGTATATAATATTCCAGATATACAAATCTCAGACCATTGTTTTACACTGAAATGTCAAAAGGATAGGATAGATATACGCAAAATAATTATCACAAAGTCTGATCATGAAGTAGATGGCTTGGGAATTCCCCCCCCCATGTGTGAGTTCTGAGGTTTTATCTTGTGAGTGAGGTTTAACACTGGCCAGAGTATTCAAGTTTTTAAGTTGTGCAAGAATTTATCATTCCTTAATCCACAGTGTCGGTTATATACCAGAAATATGTCCTATCTGACAGATACATTTGTAGGAAACCCTTGCTGTTTACTGTAACCCCTAATATGTTAAGTCTACTCAAATCATTTGAGGTAATTTGTTGCCTCAAATGAATTAAGTTTTCAAAACTCATTTTTTTAGTAGTTTATAATACTGTATGGAGTTGAACAAACATCCATCTTTAAGTTCAACAGAAAAACCACAAATACTTGACACTCAAGTGGGCAATTCATCAAAATGACCATCCTGCTTGTCTCAGTCTAATAATGCGCCCCCAGCAATGTCTCACCAAAAGGTGCACTAACCTTAAGCTTTTATAGAGTAGTGTGGGGATCACACACTGTGCAACGTCTGCAGTTGATTATTTTCTCTGCAATGATGTCACACTGGTCACCAATGCCAAGTGAATGTTGTCTCTGCGAGAAGTATGCTGAGGACTTTACACACCTGGCTAACACACCTGCTCGTTTCACCACACATCCACTTACACACCTGCATCCCACAGCTTATTCACTCATACACATATTTAAACACCTGCTTTACAAACCTGCCTCACCTAAAGTAAAGGTTCTTATAAAGGGGTTGAGGGGGGAGGCCCAAAGTACTCTGTGTGCTCTATTGCATTCTGTACTATGCCCACACACACACACACACGCACGCACACGCACACACACTCTTTATCCATTTCAGTGTAATGAGGAACAGCCTGCTGTCCAATAATATTGATTACAGAGGATCCAACAAGACACTTAATCTCTCTCTCTCTCCCTCCTTTCTCACTTTCACTTCTTACTCACTCACTTTTTCTCTCTCTCTCTCTCTTTCTCTCTCTCTCATTTACTACTGCCTCTCTTCTCTCTCTCACTCTCTCTTTCTCTCTCTGTCTAACTTGTGTGTTTTATCTAAAATAACAGACTGGCATTTAATGTTTCCTCCTGACCCTCACTGCAGGCAGAGCAGAGCAGCGAGTGTGTGTGTGTATGTGTGTGTGAGTATGCGTGTATCTGTGTGTGTGTGTGTGTGTGTGCGTGTGTGAGATTAATTACTTTGGCTGTGTTTTACTGAAGCGTTCTGACAAAAGCAACATAATTTTGCACGCCCCTACTTCAGAATCAGACTGCGTGTAAACGATTCTGACAGACAATGCTTGTGTGTGTGTGTGTGTGTGTGTGTTATGGACAGAGAGGCTGTTACTGATGCACTGCAGAGCATGTAGAGAGATTGGGATGGCAAGAGGGGAAAAAGAAGAAGAGGATCAGAGAAAGAGAGAATTAGAAGTGATTGTGTAGCCCATACATTCCCCACATGGACATGTTATCTGGGGGTTGCTAGGTGGCTGTTGTGGTGTTGTTATTTTATGATTGTTAATTGTGAGGTGGTTGCCATGGTACTTAAGGTGATCATTTGAAAACGAATGTGTTTGGTCTGTCATTCCAAATGTTTGTTAAGGTGTTGCTTGGTTGTTTTTATGCATATTGTTTTAAATGGTTATAACTAGGTGTTACTAAATGGCTGTTGTGATGTGTGTGGTTGCTGTGTCATTCCAAGTGGTTGGGGGGGTGTGATGATGTCTTGTCCTTACACTACCACAGGGGGGTTGTTTCAAAGTGGTTGCTTTAGTGTATTAGATGGTGTGCATGGTATTTTTAGCAAGCATTCAGGTTTCTGATTTGTCACCTCTGTAATTAGTAATCTGTTTTGAATATTTGTCCGGTGTTGTTTGCAGCCAATCAAGAAGAATCAGAATGCAGTGATGTGATTGGCTGTCTGTAATAGGATGAAATGTCTAACTGAACACAGCCTTTTTCTCAGAACTTCTTTATATCTATACATAAGTATGTCTCAATGTTCAGCTACACACACAGCTTGTCTAATCTATGTAGAGAAATACTGCCAATACAATAGGACTCTCTGGATAACTTAAAGATGAACCCATTGGAACCATGCCTAATGCCATGTGTGTCTCTAGTATTGAGTTGTGCAGCAACAAAATTGTCTCCAATACTGAAATTGCTAAAACTCTTGGTACCGGATGCAATCAAATCCTCACAGCAACACTCCATAATCTAGTAGAAAACTTTCTATAGTGCACACTTGAATACATAGTCCCTCTTTTTATCTATCTTTGTATATCTCTTTCTCCCTCTCTTTGAGTGAGTGACAGTCTAATTTGAGCATCAGAGCTGAAGATGGAATGTCTTGAAAATAATCAGAGACGAAAATAAAGAGTGATAGGTGGAGAGAGAAAGAGAGAGAGGTTAAAAGAGGAGAAAGGGAACAGAAGAGAAAGAAATGACAGCGAGGGGGCAGAGAGAGTGGAAGAGAGTGAAAAAAGAGTGAGTGAGCGAAAGAGAGACAGAGAGAGAGAGAGAAAGACAGACAGATACAGATTAGGATAGAGACAGAAAGAAAGGGACAGATAGAGAGAGACGGAGAGAAAAAGAGACACAAAGAGAGATACAGAGACACAGATAGAGAGAGAGAAAGACAGATATAGAGTTAGACACATAGAAAGAGAGAGACCGAGACAGATAGAGAGAGACAGAGAGAGAGAGCGAGAGAGAGAGAGAGAGAGAGAGAGAGAGAGAGAGAGAGAGAGAGAGAGAGAGAGATCTTTCACTTCAACTTGGGGTTTGATGAGGAAAAATCAATTCACTGCTGCAGCAACACACACACATACACACACAAACTGTGCTGCTGCAGGGTGTGTGTTTCTGTGTACAGCATTTTGTTAATGAATGTGAGTTGGACTAATGTGTGTGTGTGTGTTCTGAACTGTCTCAGTGTAGCTGGCTAAGACACACTAATGCCCACAAAACAGCTGACCAAGCTAATGCTAATGCTATCAGCAGTGCTACTACAAGTTCTGAAGTTAGCCAGTGCTGGAAGTTTACACTGACATACCGAGCATTCAGGTAACCTTCCCGGCCCTGCTTATACTCCACCAAGTACTCTAACACTCAACCACTAATAAGGCAAATGTAGCTAACAAGTAATAGAAGCGTTTAACCTGCTAATTAGCACTGGAACAAAATTACTATTGTAGTTAACAACTAACAAAACTTTTACTCCACTAATTAGCACTAAAACTACAGATTAATATAGCTATATTAAGTAATAGATAATTGTAACATGTCAGTTAGCACGGGAACAACATGACAAATAAATGTAACAAGTAACAAAAGCTTATATTCTACTAATTAATACAGGGTAAGTAATTTACATGTATAACCTGCCAATTAGCACTGGGGTAATGAGGCTAATGTAGTTTATAATTACTTACACCCCCACTAATTAACTCTGGAGCAACAAGGCTAGTATACACGAGTACTGGCACCTTATGCCCCACAGACTAGCTCTGCAGCTAATGTAGCTTACAAGTAATAGAGGCTTATTCCACCCCAATTAGCACTGGCGCTACAAGGCTAACGTAGGATATCAGAACTGTGCTGTAAATGTTTAATATATTTTAGTTTAGCAGAGAACTTCAGACTGACTGTGTTCTAAAATTATTGATCTGGACGATGAACTGTTCAGTTAATCCATAAAAACAGACACTGCTGATCCATCACTTGGCTGGGAGAGAAACAAAGGGAAAGAGAGTGATGGTGATGTCATCAGTTCGCTGTGCCCCCTGCAGCAGTGCATGCTGGGAGCCTGCAGGTGATAATAGACGAACAGATGGCACATTTACTGTACACACACATACACACACACACACAACCAAACAGAGTTTCTTTCTGTCTCCCCACACAAATTACTGAGCAATGCTAATATAATACCATGGCTAACGTGTAATTAGCAGATACATAACTAGTGCAGTTATGACAGAGAGTGCCAAAAATAGCAATCAGTAAACAAGTCCATTAACGAGTCTGAAGAGTGCGAGAGCTGTACTGCACTGCTGTATGTGTTTACATGGGGTGATTAATCTGGCTGAATTAACTGTTAATTAAAGCATGAATGTTGTGTAGGTATGGTATTCGGGACTCTAAATGTATTTAAACCTGATTAACTTTACAACTGTTTGACATACAGTGCTGTGAAAAAGTTAAATTTTTCAGATTGACAAACACATTTTAATATCAGACAAATACAGTGGGGAAAACAAATATTTGATACACTACCGATTTTGCAAGTTTTCCCACCTAGAAAGACAGGAGAGGTCTGTGATCATTAATTTGCATGAAATTAATTTGCACAAAATATGTTTTTATAGCTATAGAAAAACAGAGAATGTAATATCTGGTACAGAACCTTTTGTTTGCAAATACAAAATTTACATACACTGCAGCGGAGCTGCATACAGATCTTCTACAGATCTTCAACCACCAGTGTTACAACAGCAACCACCTAAAAACACCCTATCAACCACCAGTGTTACAACAGCAACCACTTGACAACACCCTATCAACCACCAGTGTTACAACAGCCTGACAACACCCTATCAACCACCAGGGTTACAAAAGCAACCACCTTACAACACCCCCTCAAATACCACAGCCATAACCAGATAATGCACAAACACAAGGAACAGCACATATAGCGCATTTAGGGTTTTTTGTTTTTGTGATGCCATGCATTAGGCAATTAGTAGATGCAGAAGTGTGAGGGGTTGGTTATATGGGCATAGCACTGACTATAGAAAGACACAGGTAAACATAGCATGCACACACACATACACAGAGACAGTAACACTGGACTGAACAACATTGAACAGAATCCAGTAAAACACATCCTTCAGTTACTCTTCGCTGATCTTTAAAGAAAGACAAACACACCTCAAGCAGTGTTTAAGAGGGTGTGTGTACAAGGGCTGTACACACACACATACACACACACACACTGCTGAATGGTGTTTTCTCAAACAGAGCATGAAGCTTTGATGATGCAAGGTGTTAAACATGGTACTGTCAAAGCAGAACATTTCTATCTGTGGCTGGCTCCTGCCTGTAGACCCGGTAGACTGTTTTAAATACTGACTGCTTTACTGTATTACTAAACAAAGTAATTAAACAAGATAACACACATTGCCTTGGTCCTACAACTACAACCCCCACCCCTGCCCATAGCATCTTAACTATAAAGGATGCCTGTATTGGCCTTTATTAAAAAAGGTATCCATATTACCATACCATTTTTTAACAATAACTAATATAACCAACCAGTTTGGCCTGATGGTGTAGTTGTCCAGGAGGTCCCACCCAGACTATTTAAGTGATTAAGTTGCTATTATGTAAAACACAGGAACACATCTAAATAGCACAGCACACTTATGTTGACAAAATGCATCATTAAAGAGCCCATTATAGACCCGGTCGACTGCTTTGTATGCGCACTGCCTTTATTAATAAAGACAGTAACTGAACAGGCTAACATAATCGTAAATATAGAAGTACCCATAGACATCAGTGAATACTGTTTCTCCTGTTTTTCAGCACCATATAACCTACCTGCGTTATTGCTTATTGAACCTTGGAGTGATGCAAACGCGGCATGCAGTTTTGTCTCAGGTCGAAACCGCTTCAGATTAAAGCCATTAAGCAACAAATGCTGATCTGTTTGTGGTTTTACAATATTTGGGTTTATGTGTGGAGGCCTCATAATGATTGTTTAATCTAGCCTTTGCCGTGGAATGACACACTGCACCAACTAAATGTGTCCTTCCACTCTAATATTGTAATCAGTTACATATATCATATTTCATTCCAACAACTCCCTCTTGACACACCTTAAACCTAAACTTGTTTTTTTGCACTGTAGATTAATACTAAAGTCATCCAAACATTATGGAATTATTTAGTCAACCAAAAAGTGTTAAATCAGAATATATTTTATATTTTTGATTCTTCAAAGTAGATCTTCTTGCTTAGATGACAGCTTTACACATCTTGGCATTTTTTTCAGTCAGCTTTATGAAGTAGAGTCACCTGGAATGACTTTCAGTTAACAGCTTTGCTGAACTTGTCAAGAGTTAATTACTTGAATGTTTTGCCTCTTAATGTGTTTGAGAGCATCAGTTGTGAATAGCACTATAAGTAATGTTCTAATCCATATTGAAGCAAGAACTTCTCAACTAAGTAAAGAAAAAATCTAAACATCAGTCAAGCTACAAATTTGAAGAACTGCAGGCGCAAAGACCATCAAAAATTTTATGTTTATGAAACTGGCTCTCAACAGGACCGCCCCAGAAAGTTTATGATAAGTTTGTGATAAGTTTATCACAGTTACCAGCCTCAGAAATCACAAGTTATCAGCTCCCCAGATAAGAGCACCTAAATGCTTCACAGAATATTTGGGTTGTTTAACACTTTGAAGTTACTACGTGATTCCTTGTGTGTTTCTTCATAGTCTGGATTACTTCACTATTCATTTACAACAAAGGGAAAAAAACATAGGATGAGAAGGTGTGTCAAACTTTTGACTGGTACTGTTCATATATATATAATGCTTAAATTGTTCATTCAAGATTTATTTAAAATGCTTGGTAGTCCAAGACCAGGCTTACTGCACCATATGGTATATTATTATTGCATCTAAATACTTACATATGTTCAAAAGACACAATATGAATTTTATGAATACAGTTTCTCTCTCTCTTTTCGTCTCCGTCTCTCTCCTGTCCGGATGTGGTAATTTCTCTAAGTTCAGATGCTACTGCTCCCTGGACATCTATCATGAATTTTTCACCCAGCTGCATCCTCAGCCTATCAATAATCCAGCGCTGCATTCTTATGAATATTGTAAATATAAAGTGCGGTTTTGTGGACTGGCCGTGGTCTGATTAAAGTTTAATTAGAGCAGAGATGGCAAAGAAGAGTCACCGATGATTCATCTCTACAAACACACTTTAAACCACACTAAACCATCCCTCATGCAGGTTTAAAACAAGACCGAGACTTCTATTTAACTGTTTTTGATATACAATGCTGAGTGACAGTAGTGTCAGTTCCATTACTTTTCGGTTTTGATTCTGGAGTCTAATCCAACAACACTAAAACTTACACAAAACTTACACTACACTCTGAAACTCCACAGCTTGTCTCCTCTGACCTGTGGGATGTCAAGAGCTAAAATCAAATAAAAATGAATAAGAACGGACCTAATTGCGCCCTTGATTCACGACCTGATTTGTTAAGTTTTTTTCTTCTAAATTGAAAGCAGTGGTATTTTTGAGTTGGGAGGAGACAAATTATTCTAATTACACATTTTTCCAATTGCTAAAGCGTTACAATAATACTAAAATAGATCCAACATTAGAAAATTCTTCATACTGTTCACATGCACACAAATATTGTCAGATACACGCACTCCCCCTCTCATCGTCACCCTCCCTCTTCCTCTCTTTACTTTCCATTGTTGTCCACCTGTCTTTTTATAGAGTTTAATTTCTAATTTAAATTTTAATAATTTGTCATTGAGGTATTGGTAGCCAGGTGATTCATATATTGGCTAATTAGCTCATGTTGTGGGATTTTGAATGGCAGTGTTTTAATATGGAATCATGTGTCTTTATGTCAGATAGTTTTGTGTTATTCAGATAACGAAGTTCAGTACATCAAAAAAGTGGAATTTGTTGTTTGTGTTTAGAGTGTTGGAGACTTGAGAAGAGGTTATACCCTCTGTATGTCATGTCATTTTAATATGTTAGAAATTGTAAAAAAAAAAATAATGATATCAGTGTCCTGACACTATCTATTATAATAATTCTTAAACATTGTGGTCTGCTAGGTTTAATAGATGTATTGCAAGACTGCAAGTGTATAAACATATATAAATACAGAATCCTACCTTGGTGTGAAGTCACAGCCCTGCTGCATGAACGCTCCCAGAGAGAACCAGAGACTGTTGAATATTCCGAACTCGTTGGGGGGCTGGTCGGCCGGAGCAGATTCCGAGCCCTCCTCGGGCTCCTCCGTGTGCCACTCGTACGGGCTGAAGCGGCTGACCAGGAAGAGCACCACGCTCACGCCTATGTAGGCGAACACGATGCACATCCAGATCTCGTAGGCCAGCGGGTCCAGGAAGGAGAACACACCAGGCTTGGACTTTTGGGGCTTCTTTATCATTATGGAGATGCCCAGACTCATGAATGGTTTTGAGAAGTCTATGACCTCCTCCCGGACCAGCGTTATGGTTAAAGGGGCCACCGCGATCTCCGCTTTCTGTGGAGAGAATGATTAGGGTCTTATTTTAGTTTTTTCCCCCCACACAATTTTAACAACCAATTTACAAATCTACCACATCCTTTCCAAGTTTTGTTATAATACAACAGCACTGGAGCTCATAGATTAGAGCTTATGAATTAGATGCATCATTTTCTGCATTCTGGTGTATTTTTTAACAGCTTGTTAAACATCAAATTTTACCTACAAAAGTGACTTAATTCAATGACTATTTTAAAGACAGATTCAGCAAGTCCTTAATCAACAAGTCCATATATTCATTCATTCAGTCTGTTTTTAAACCCACTGCTATATCTACTATAATGGAATCAATGTGACACAATTTAACACAATTTATGGGTGCATTTTACTTTTTATTTTGAGAATACCATACTGTTATATAAGTACATGAGGCAAAGCTTACTCCTAATATTGCATTGTTTAAGTTCATAGAACATTAATTTAACTTGGCCTAGGGTTAGGGTTAGCATTGTGAGATGGTGATGGGGCTGACGTTTTCTACTCCAGGTTAACTTGCATGCTGTGAGTTGGTGTAGGGAACCCAGAAAAGTGGACTTTGTTAAATTGATTATTTAGTGAAGCAAAGGAAACAGTGCTGGATATATTCATAAACTCTGACACTATTTTAATGGCACGGGTGCAACATGTGAAAATAGCTTGTTGGTGAGGTGTAAGATAGCAACAAACATTGTGATGCACCTTAGGTGTATGATAGTGCCCTAAAACTAGAATTACAGGTGTCAAGAATTTACAATAATATTTCGTGTTGACTTCATTTTGTGTTTCAAGTAAATACTGCTAAAACAAACAAAAAAAATCTTATCTAAAATGTAGCCCAGTTTTTTCAAAAGATTTCATTTCTAGTTTAGAACAAAAGACCTTCGTCCTTTATACACATTCACTTGACTGATTCAGGCCAATGCAAACCAACTACAGGTGTGAAACCGCCCTTAGATGACTCTGCTGATCTTAGTCGAGCTCGACCCTTCCATCTGTTTCTCAGTATATTCCTTCCCCTTCCCTCTCATTTTGCTAATTAGCTTAATTAACACACAGCCTAATTGGTTATCTGCAGAAGTGAGGTGGATTGAATTAAGCTACAGATGCAGAGAGTGTAGCGCCTGGCATGCTGCCTCACTTCATCTGCCCACTGAAGCAGCAGCAGCAGCAGGATTACCTGAGCGCTGCAGAGCGGAGCGGATGCTGTAATCAGGTGTGTTTTAGAGCAGAACAGAGCAGAGGAGCAGCTCGCTTTATCTGGTTGTTGAGAGGGCTGTTATTAACACCTTTCCACGGTGCCCTGGGTGACCACCATGTCTTCAATTTAATCCACTTTACTGCATTAATCACATGATGCCTCACTGATGTCCAGAGGATGCTGACATGTAATAATAGTATCTGACAAAGCCTAAAATATATTTTATTTTATAAGTGTCTCAAACTCTTATCCGTTAAAAGAAAGTACACACAGTTATTATCCAGAATATAGTTGCACCCAGAAGGAATCAACTGGCAGAAATGAAACTGGTGTGTAGTCTTTTAATGACAGTTTGTTGTCACCTGGTCATGTCATTATATAGGGTGCAAATTCGTAGAATACCAAATCACCTTTGGTAATCTTCATTACAGGCACTTTGACGGCCCAATTTATGCTAATTAGATCTTGCAGTACTTGACACTACCTTTTCTCTTTCTCACACACACAGTATTCATTCACATACTGCTGCCATATCAAGAGCTTGCCTTGAAGAAACAGATACTTTACCAGCTGCATTACCAGGCCTATCTCCAATTAATAATGTGTGGGATGCTATTGGACATGCTATCAACACTCCTTCCACCGCACTACCGCAAAATCAGCAGGAACTGTGTGAGAATATTGGAGCGTCATTGGCTGGTTTATAGCAGGACACCATTAGGAACCTCTACAACTCCATGCCAACATGTCGTCTAGCATGTTGTATTACACATACATTAAACAATTCCCAACACGATTCCTTCTGAGTGCAGTTATTTTTTATAAAGAGTGTAAAATTCACAGTGATCTGACATACATTTGAGCCAAGCTATAACAGTCTAAACACATCAGTCCTACCAAGACCCATTCAACATCGACAGACAGACACAGAGACCCAGAGATGTTATTAGCCTCAAAGTGCTTTTAACTGGTCAATTTCAGGATAAATGTAGGGCGATAGATGACAGTGTGATCTGTGCAGTGTCTTCCAATACGGTCATCCTAGTAATGGAGGATTTAGTGACTTTTATCCAGTGCTTTAAAATGTCACAGCACAGAAACGGACATCATAATATCATGAGCAGTTATCGATCGGGGTCAACTCACAGCTCTTGTGCTCATGAATGTGTATGATTTAACAGTGCAGCTTCAGCACATCCACTGGCTCAGTTAAGAACAGAAGGTTGTTGGGTTTGAATCAGTTTAGAACAGAATGTTTTTGGGTTTGAATCAGTTTACGACAGAAGGTTGTTGGGTTTGAATCAGTTTACAACAAAATGTTGTTGGGTTTGAATCAGTTTAGTACAAAATGTTGTTGGGTTTGAATCAGTTTAGTACAGAATGTTGTTGGGTTTGAATCAGTTTAGTACAGAATGTTGTTGGGTTTGAATCAGTTTACGACAGAATGATGTTGGGTTTGAATCAGTTTGCGACAGAAGGTTGTTGGGTTTGAATCAGTTTAGGACAGAATGTTGTTGGGTTTGAATCAGTTTACGACAGAATGTTGTTGGGTTTGAATCAGTTTAGGACAGAATGTTGTTGGGTTTGAATCAGTTTACGACAGAATGTTTTTGGGTTTAAATCAGTTTACGACAGAAGGTTGTTGGGTTTGAATCAGTTTATGACAGAATGTTGTTGGGTTTGAATCAGTTTAGGACAGAATGTTGTTGAGTTTGAATCATTTTACGACAGAATGTTGCTGGGTTTAAATCAGCTTAGGACAGAATGTTGTTGGGTTTGAATCAGTTTAGGACAGAATGTTGTTGGGTTTGAATCTGTTTAGGACAGAAGGTTGTTGGGTTTAAATCAGCTTAGGACAGAATGTTGTTGGTTTGAATCAGTTTATGACAGAATGTTGTTGGGTTTGAATCTGTTTAGGACAGAAGGTTGTTGGGTTTAAATCAGCTTAGGACAGAATGTTGTTGGTTTGAATCAGTTTATGACAGAAGGTTGTTGGGTTTGAATCAGTTTACGACAGAAGATTGTTGGGTTTGAATCAGTTTACGACAGAATGTTGTTTGGTTTGAATGAGTTTAGGATAGAATGTTGTTGGGTTTGAATCAGTTTATAACAGAAGGTTGTTGGGTTTGAATCAGTTTATAACAGAAGGTTGTAGGGTTTAAATAAATTTTGAACAGAATGTTGCTGGGTTTTAATTAGTTAAGAACAGAATGTTGTTGGGCTTGAATCATTCTGTTTAGAACAGAATGTTGTTGAGTTTGAATCAGTTAAGGACACATTATTTGGTTTGAGTAAGTTTAGAATAGAAGGCTGTTGGCTTAAGTAGGTTCCAGACAAAAGGTTGTTTGGGTTTAAGTAAGTTCAGGAGAGAAGGTTGTTGGGTGTAAGTAGATTTCAGACAGAGAATGTTGAGGGTCAAGTCGGTTTAGGACAGAATGTTCCTCCTCATCTGGTTTTTCCTTGTTTGTACGTAATTTCGCAAAATGCAGATCAGTATAGTGACTGCAGCTTTCGGATGGAGGAAGGAGAATGTATCCTCGTCCTCGCTCTATTGCTCTTCCTCCCTCTCTCTCTCTCTGTCTCTCTGACTTAATAGCTAATCTGTATTCAGCTGCCTCGCGTCTTGGTCGAGCAGGTTTCCGAGCGTGTGCATTTGTGTGTGTGGCCACAGTGAGGTGTGTATGAGGCTGAAGGAGGCTGGCTGGCTCTTTTCTGAATTGCTGCATTGTGCGGGTGTGTCTTTCTAGAGCAGCTCTCGCTTAAAACCCTCACTTTCTCTAATTTATCCCACTTTATATCACTCTCTGGGATTTATTCACTATTGTTGGTATTTGAAAAAAATTAAAGCATTAAGTGATGGATGCTTAAATAGTTTTTTTTTTTAGTTAAATGATTCATTTCATGAAAGCGTTGCCAGTGAGTGGAAGCGCAATATTGTAGGTGTTTCTTATAAAGTGGCCAGTGAGTGGAAGCTCAGTGTTGTAGATGTTTCTAATAAAGTGGCCAGTGAGTGAAAGCACAGTGTGGTAGGTGTTTCTAATAAAGTGGCCAGTGAGTGGAAGCTCAGTGTTGTAGATGTTTCTAATAAAGTGGTCAGTAATTGTAAGCACAGTGTAGTAGATGTTTCTAATAAAGTGGCCAGTAATTGTAAGCACAGTGTAGTAGATGTTTCTAATATAGTGGACAGCGAGTGTAAGCACATTATAGTAGCTGTTTCTAATAAAGTGTCCAGTAATGGTAAGCACAGTATAGTAGATGTTTCTAATAAACTGACCAGTGATTGGTGCAGCCCTGCTGTACACACAATCATCTCTTACCCCGTACACCAGCTCCCCAACCATCCCGTTCCAGATTTTAGTCTCTGGATCCCTTGCTCCGTACTTCCCGTCAGGAACGATGGATATCTTGTATTTAATTCCAATGTGTTTGGCAATTTCTGACGCCAGATCCACACAGTATCCCTCATACTGGTCGTTCCCTTCATACATCTCCCAGTTCTTCTTCAGCATTACGTACGGTCCCTCCTACAACACACACACATATACACATACATACATACATACACATACACACACAGAAAGAAAGAAAGAAGGACAGAAAGAAAGAGGAAAGGTGGGAAGGGACAGTAGAACTGGTCATATGTCAGTAATAGCCATAAACTACTGTTTTGGTGATGACTACACTAAAATAATAATAACAGTATTTGTGATAATAGTCTAATAATCACAAGTAAACATACATATTTGAATTAAATACTAATATGAATATATAATATTATTCTAAATATACTTAACTCTTTAATAACAAATGATAATTGTTTTAGAGCATTCTGGCATAAAATACTTCCTATAGTAATGGATGGAGTAATTTACTGAAGACTGAAAAAGTGGGTCTATACTACTGTAGGCTGAAGGTTAAGCTAAACTGCTGTAGGCTAAATGGGCATGGCTAAACAGCTGTAGGCAGAATGGGCGTGGTTAAACTGCTGTAGGTGGAATGGGTGAGCCTAACCTGCTGTAGGCTGAATGGGCATGGCTAAACTGCTGTAGGCTAAAGGGGCGTGGCTAAACTGCAGCAGGCTGAATGGGCGTGGCTAAATTGATGTAGGCTGAATGGGCATGGCTAAACTGCTGTAGGCTAAAGTGGCGTGGCTAAACTGCAGCAGGCTGAATGGGTGTGGCTAAACTGCTGTAGGCTGAATGGGCATGGCTAAACTGCTGTAGGCTAAAGGGGCGTGGCTTAACTGCAGCAGGCTGAATGGGTTTGGCTAAACTGCTGTAGGCTGAATGGGTTTGGCTAAACTGCTGTAGGCTGAATGGGTGGCCTAAACTGCTATAGGTGGAATGGTTGTAGCTAAAGTTCTGTTGGCTGAATGGGCGATGCTAATCTGCTATAGGCTGGCTTAATGGCAGGGATAATATGCTGTAAGCTAAATCATCTACATACATACAGTGTGAACACAGAATAAGTAAAAAAAACAAAAAAAAATTTTAGGTAATCACAGAATTTTAGACACCCAATTGAATAGACTTTTCTGATTTTTGACAGACAGAAAATGCTTGCAAAAAAACTTTTTTTACAGTTATTTTCTCGGATTTTTTTGCAGTTATAAACTGTCATTGACCGTGATATATCGCCAGAACAACAGTGATTCTGTAAACAAATTACAAAAATGTTGCTACTTTTCTTATTTATCATTTTAATAGGATTGTGCAGACCTGAAAAACTATTTAGTGTATAGTGTATATAACTTGTGTGCACACATCACCCTTTTTAGTCTGTTATTAAATAATGTTGTTAATATGCAGTAAAATTAATTTGTTAATTAATTTGTTAATTAATCTGTTAATGAAATAAGCCTGCAGTGTTGATTTGTGCAGCACCAGCTTTGCTTTAACGCATGAGTCCTTTAGTGCAGGTGCGGCTGATCGACACTGTGGAGTGTAGCTTTCTCTCTGAAGTGAGGAGAAGTGAAATGGTCCTACAGAGCGAAGAAAAGAAGATCAAACGCACGGTCTCTCAGTGAGGGCTGCTGGGTTAATCAGCCCAGAGCCTTCCTCTCCACTCACAACTCACGCCGGAGTGGAACCGGTGTGAATTTAATCAGCACATTACTGCCGCCATAAAATAAAAGCCTTTATAATCGTCTGAGCTGCCTATAAAGCCCAGCAACAATACACTGCACTCGGCTGACACAGAGCACCACTCTCACAGAGAGAAATAAATACAGACTTCATTAAATAATAATCAATTAATAACAGTCTGAGAGACTGATCTGCACTCGGCTCCTCAGTTCTGAGTTACAGGTCATGAAATATCATTCTGTGAGTCGATATCGACTCCCTCTGATGAATTAATGATGACGGGAATAACCATGAGAAGCCACACTCACACAGCAGAGCCCACGTACTATAATTGCTACACAAACATCCAGCTATAAATATGCCTAGGCTCCGCCTACTGACACATCCTTCTAAAGCTA
Organism: Astyanax mexicanus; assembly: GCF_023375975.1. Lineage (NCBI taxonomy): Eukaryota > Metazoa > Chordata > Actinopteri > Characiformes > Acestrorhamphidae > Astyanax > Astyanax mexicanus. The sequence continues at coordinate 12,328,585 of NC_064425.1, read as the reverse complement.
CTGCTGTTCAATTGCCCATGTTTTACACAACCCATCTTAAACTCTGTAACTAAAAGCCATTTTATACTTTGAGTATCGAGTCTATGCGTTGTATACGGCGTAGCCTGTGAAAGTGCCCTATGCAGCCAGCAATCACAGCTGACACAGCTGTTGTCCACGTCATGTGACACACAGGAGGTGCTTATCAGACTGCGGCATAGGCTACAACATAGACTAAAGCATAAGCTACAGCATAGGCTATGATATACTGTACTGTGCAAAAGTTTTATACACCAAAGCAAATTACACTAATCCATTTATCTCAGAAATATATGTTTCTACCTGAAAAAAACACCACATTTAATTTGAACAGACGCAAATAAACATACATACAGTAAAACGTAACAAGGAATTCTCATTTTTAAGTATGTCATATCCTGTAAACCAAACTGAAGAACAAAGCAAAGTTTCAGATTTCTCCTGGATGCTCCTCAGCCAGCATGTGTATATGTTCAGTTCTGTCAGCAGCTCACCTGATTTACCAAATTTACCAATTTACCAAACCAGGTGTTGATATGATGAGAACTAGAAATAACTCTATTGAACTCAGAACGAAAGGTTTTAAGGAAAACAGTGCAGTAAAAGCACTGCTTTTTGTAAAATTGCTGTTTTATTGCTAATAAATACTTATTTCACAGATAAGAAGATTTTCTTTACTGAAATTCCCACAGGTGCCTAAAACATTTGCACAATTCTGTATTTTACAGTATAGGCTATGACATAGGCTACAGCATTGGCTTTGACATAGAATATGGCATAGGCTACTGCATAGGCTACGACAGGCTACAACATAGGGTTTGACATAGGCTACAGCATAGGCTACGACATAGGCTACTGCATAGGCTACGTCATAGGCTACAATATAGGCTACGATATAGGCGACGTCATAGGCTACAGCATAGGCTATGACATGGGCTGAGGCATAGGCTACGACATAGGCTATAGCATTTGCTTTGACACAGAATATGGCATAGGCTACAACATAGGCTTTGGCATATGCTACTGCATAGGCTACGACAGGCTACATCATAGGGTTTCACATAGGCTACAATATAGGCTACGATATAGGCTACGTCATAGGCTACAGCATTGGCTTTGACATAGAATATGGCATAGGCTATGGCATAGGCTACTGCATAGGCTACGACAGGCTACAACATAGGGTTTAACATAGGCTACAGCATAGGCTAAGACATAGGCTACAGCATATGCTACTGCATAGGCTACAGCATATGCTACTGCATAGGCTACGATATAGGCTACGCCATAGGCTACAACATAGGCTACGATTTAGGCTACGTCATAGGCTACAACATAGGCTACGATTTAGGCTACGTCATAGGCTATGACATAGGGCTACAACATATGCTACAGCATAGGCTACAGCACAGGGTGCATGTAGGGTACAGCATAGATTTGACATAGAAGCATAAATTGGTCTTAAAGGGGAACATAGTAGTGAGCGGATCCTGGAGAGAGAGTTTTAAAATATGCAGAAAATTATAAAACAACAGAAACATAACTACAGAGATTTTGATTTGACACACAAATCAACAATTCTATAATAATCATAAAAATTAAAATCACAATATTTTACATGATGAACAACAAAAACAATATAAGAAACATGAAACATTAGTTTAATATAGATTTACAAACAATTCCAAAAGGTACACAGGCTTTTACTCATAACTGTACACTGGTATATTATAATAAACACATTATGTACCATCCATTATATACATTTTACATGATTCTCACTCAGATTACAGACCATAATCAACCAGAAGAAGTTTATAATGGTATAATGATTGATGAATGCAGTAAGTTATTATTTAACAGAGTAAAATAATAAAATAACAGAGAAAGAGTGAGACCTTACACTCTATACAATATTTACAGTGAAGATTTCCATCACAATACATTTTAAAATCAAAACAAAAATATTAAAAGCACTGATATGCCAAAGTCAGTGTTTACTCACAGGGTGGCTTGGGATTGCTCACGTTTGGACAGGTTGTGAGGTGTTATCTAGTAGGTGAGGTTAAACATGGATGGCCAGATAGATAGATCATTCTATTTCTGAAGTTGTGTGGATATTTAACATTCCTGGACCCACAGTGTGACGTGTGTACCGGGAATATGTTGTAGAAGGCTAATATTACCACCCATAGCTGCCAGTAGAGCACTGCAGTGGGTGGTAATGATGGGGACCAGCAGTGTCTGGCTAGAACTGTCCGAGTGAATAGACAATCAACTGCAGAATGTCCCACACGCATATGCCACAGATTCTGTAATATGCCAAAATAATGGGACATGTTACTAGTCCCGTGTCCCATGACATTTGGCATGTCAGTGTAAAGTGCTTCATTCACTTTTTGACTGTTCATGATACAATTGCTCTTAAACATTTAACTTAAAGTAGTCAGAATATATAGTAAAAAATCTAAATAAACTAAAAGGAGTCAAAATATAAAATGAACTGACCCAGAACTAAACAAAAAGTGTCAAAAAACATATCAGATCTTTAATAAAGTGAAAAAAAAAGCCAAAATACACTAAGCCTAGGGTGAGAATTCCATGGATAGTTTTCTGTGGACAGTAATTTGGGTATCACTTTAAAATAAGGCTCCTTTATAAAGGGTTTCTAAATTGTTTATGAATTATTGTTGAAATAATTGTTTTTTAATGGTTATTTGAACAACAGTGAAAAAATCTTTTTTTAAATATCTAATAAAATAATATAGAAAGTGAGTTTAGACTTCTAATATAATACAGTTACACACACACACACACACACACACACACAAAGCTTTAGCACTCACCTGTATTACTGTCATTACTGCTGTACCACTCAAAAAGAATTACTCAATTACATTCTAATTACATGTAATTGCAGTTCAGTTAATTGCAGTTATGTAACAAATTACATTCAGATCATAATCTGTATCCACCAATTCTGGTCTCTCTCTGTCTCTCTCCTTTTCTCTCTCTCTCTTTCACTCCCTCTTTTTAATTACTGTTATCAGTTACTAAGAAAACTCTTCCTCTCTCCCACATCGTCTTCCTCCTCCTCTGCTTTGGCACTTTAGCCTGTAGCGCTCACACACACACACACACACACAGTCTGTTGATTCGGCAGTAATGTTGTGGTTCTCTCGCTCGACAGATGAAGAAGAACAGCTATCAGTGATCTGATGGTTCTAATTGGCGAGACTAATTTTAGACTGGCTCCCGTGATCCGGACGGGAACGCTGGGTTCGGATCTGAGCGCCTGCAGGTGCTTCACACTCTATGACTGTCATTAGCAAACACTCTGCACGCCAGATCAACTTTAAATCAGTCTGTATGAAAGTGACAGATAAACCTCAACATGCAGCTCATACCACAAATCACTATTATAGCATTCATTGCCATAGTTTATGTGGTATAGTGTTTCTGTTGTATAGTGTTTCTGTGATGTCTGGGTTTCTCTAGTGTATAAGTTTTGTTGGTATCTGGGTTTCTGCAGTATCAGCTTTTCAGTGATGTATAGAGTTTCGGTGGTGTCCAGTGTTTCTGTAGTGTAAAAGTGCTTCTATAGTATCTGAGTTTATTTGGTATGAGTGTTTCTGTGGTGTCAGTTTTTTCTGTGGTACCTTGGTTTCTTTAGTGTACAGAGTTTCGGTGGTATTAGTGTTTCTGTGATATCAGTGTTTCTGTGGTATTAGTGTATCTGTGGTATCTAGGTTTCTTTAGTGTGCAGTCAGGGTTCCAGTGGTCATGAAAAACCTGGAAAAGTCATGGAATTTGAAAGTAGCAATTTCAAGGCCTGGATAAGTTTTGGGATAATAAAAATGGGCAGAAAGTTTTTAAAAAGTCATGGAAATTTGCTCTACAAATCTTTGTGTTTCAATCTATTTCAGCTCAGAGTAATGTAAGCCTACACAACGGAGCTCTCAGGGTCCGACACATTTTATTATTTAAGATTGTGTGTCGACATTTTGTCTGATTCATTTTAGACCTACTATATTATATCAATTTTAATAATAGCTTTACTTGATTTTTGGTTTTATTGTCCATGTCTGCGCTGATGTTTTAAAACATTGTATGGTCATAAAATGAACCTTGAGGTAATAAAAAAATGGAAAATTCATGAAAATGTATTGGTTTAAAACTTGTATGAACCCTGACAGTGTTTTGACGGTATTAGTGTTTCTGTGGTATCTAGGTTTTCCGTAGTGTACAGTGTTTTGGTGGTATCAGTGTTTTTGTGGTGTCACTGTTGGTATCAGTGTTTCTGTGGTATAAATGTCAGGTCACAGTGGTATTTCTGTTCTTCATTGCGAGTAAAATGACCTTTCCAGGTGTTTCTAATCTATACATAGAATGTAGGTATTAATTAATACAGAGGCCACTTTAAAGAATAATGTAATATATATGGGTTTCATTGATCTGCTTTTATTTTGCTGCCACACGAAGGACAATGCTTATGACAATGCTGCGTGCATGAGTGTGTGTGTGTGTGTGTGTGTGTATGTGTGTGTGTGAGTATGTTTATAATTATGACACAGTTGGAAAGTCACACCTCAACCTTATGTCTGCATGACTATCACTATCCTAGCAGGTACACAAACACACACACACAGCTTTCACAGCATGCAACTAATGCCACTCTGTGTGAAATAAACAGAAGTTTAGAGAGAGAGATCGAGAAAGAAATGAGCGAAAGGGAAAATAGAGAGAGTGCAAGAAGGACAGAGAGAAATAAAGATAGAGAGAGAGGGAAGAAAAATGAATGTAATTAAATTTATTGTAATTCATTGTTAATAGTTGATTATTGTTATTAGTTTTGCAATATATTTTAGCATGGAGAAAGAGACAGAAAGCGTGGCAAGGCACAACACAGAGAGAGAGAAAAAGAGAGAGAGAGAGAGAGAGAGAGAGGGAGGATTGTATTTTCTTCACTAGGTCGTGTCATGCTGTGTGTGGAGCGTAAGAAATAAAGCTATTTCTGAGCCTGTGTCGCCGTGACAACCTCCATTACAGCCTGTTCACCAGATTTGGTATGGAGATGCTTCTGCTACAACGGGCTTACGCATGCACACACGCACAAATACACACACACATAGAGTCTCTGGCTGAAAGGTCAGCAGTAAGAATTATTCAGAGTCTTAGCTTTTTTAGAGGGCAGCTCAACAGCCACACACACACACACACACACACACACACGGTACGTCACTTTGCCAACCTCAAACAAACCTCCTGTAGTCACACACAGCAGTGTCTGTATGGAAAGCTTATGGAAAGGTCATAAAGGTTAAACACAGGTCTATTATACACTATACGTCATTTTATAGTATCCTCTATGCTTTCTGTAGTATATTACAGTTTGTCAGAATGAGCGTGTAAATCATTTTAACATTATAGAATCTCATAGAGGCCTACAGAGCGCCCCTACACCCCCTAGAGTGTATTACAGTTTGTCAAAACATTACAAAACGTTATACAGCACCCCCTACATTTCCTAGAGTGTATTACAGTCTGTCAGACTGAGTATACAGTCTATTAAGACATTAATGAGCACCCCATGCTTTCTGTACTATATTACTATCTGTCAAAATGATGAATTAGATTATATGAACCTTATAAAGCATTACAGAGTGCCCCCTACATTTCCTAGAATGTATTACAGTCTGTCAGAATGAGTACACAGTCTATTAAGACATTAATGAGCACCCCATGCTTTCTGTAGTATATTACTATCTGTCAAAATGATGAATTAGATTATATGAACCTTATAAAGCATTACGGAGTGCCCCCTCTACACTACCTAGAGTGTATTACAGTATGTCGCAATGACAGAGTTAATCATATAAACATTACAAAACATTATACAGCACCCCTACACTTCCTAGAGTGTATTACAGTCTGTCAGAATGAGTACATGGTTTAAAATATTTTTTATTGAGCACCCCTATGCTTTCTGTACTATTTTTCAGTCTGTGAAAATTAAGAATTAGATTATATGACCCATATAAAGCATTACAGAGTGCCCCCTACACTTTTTAGAGTGTACTACAATCTGTCAGAATGAGTGCACAGTTTAATAGGATATTAATGAGCATCTCTATGCATTCTGTAGTATATTACAATCTTTCAGAATGACTATAGAGTTCTTTTGTTTTCAAGTAACTAACAAGTTAACAATTCATATCTTTTACATTGTTGACTTATTACTGACACTGCAGTCAACCAGTAGCCATACAATAGCAGGTAGGTATCTTACAAAACTTACTGTATCTAAGGTTGATTTAAAGATCAAATGAGAATACCATCATCAAAACTCCCACAAATCAGAAACCTTTACAGAACAGAAGTTTCTACAGTGAAAATGAAAGCAGTATCATGAACACAGCGACACACCGGCAGCTCTGAGCGATGACTCATATATAAATATATATTCCACATGCTGACACAATCACACTGCTCTCAGTCCGCTGAGCAAAAGTAATTCAACATTCAGCGCTTCAGTCCAGGTTCTAACTGAGTCACTGTCAGAGAGGTCATCCTGTCCCCTGTGGGTTCCTTTCAGTGTCTGAGGAGAGGGTTCTTCACCAGCGTCGGCAGAGAACCTCCTGCTGAAGTAAAATTCTCCATCGCCTTCAAAACGCACATCAAGGAGAGAGAGAGAGAGAGACAGACAGACAGACAGGAGGATCCTGCTAAGGTGCATTCATCTCTTTTCTTCCCTTATTTAAACAGAGAGCAGCTTCAGACCTGCTGTCAGACCTGTTTACATTAGATACCACAGTTCACTTTTAGCACAGCATTACCTTGGTAACACTTATTTATAGTATAACGCTTTATTATACTATTAAAGAGCACCTAAAATTCTACTGCTACTTCTAATTCAATCTCTAATTCCACTTTTATATTCTAATATTACGTCTTTTTTTTCTACATCAACTTTAAATTTCTACTTTTATCTCAGTTTCAACTTCTCACTCCTATTTTGACATCAGTTTCCATGTTTACTACATCTATTCGTATTTTCAATTCAACTTTAACTTTCACTTCTAGTTTTACTTCCACTTTTAGTCGTACTTTAATTTCCACTCAGAGTTCTTCATCCACTTCTACTTTTACAGCCATTTTCATGTCTACGTCTACTTGCTCCAATTAAACTTCCACTTTAACATCTGGTTCCACTTCTCATTTTGCTTTTATTTCTACATCTTTTTCCAATTCAGGTTTTTCTTTCCTAATCCTACTTTCATACACTATTTTACTCTTGTTTCAATATCTACTTCTACTTTCACTTTGACTTCCACAATTACTTATATAAATTACTTATATAAATATAAATTTACTTCTTTAAGTTATTTTTTAAACAATTACTTAGTTCTAGTTACAATTTAAAGTCTACTTCTGTTTCCAGTTACAATTAAAAATGTAAACAAATTCTACTTTTACATTCATTTTTATATCTTGTTATGCATTTCCTTCTACTTTTATTTCCCTTTAAGGTTTACTTTTCCTTTGAACATTTTTCAATTGTACTATTACTTCATTATTAATTTTAACTTTATCTTCTTCTTAACATGGCTTACATGGCTAACTGTACTTCCATTTGTACTTTCATTTCTACTAGGACTTTCATCTGTATTTAGGCTTCTATCAACATTTCTATTATTACTTAAATTTCACCTTCGAAGTGACAACATCTGTTTCTACTTCTATTTTGTGTTCAATTTAAATTTTACTTCTATGTTTATTTCAAGTTCAGGTTCAACTTTTACTTCCTTTACCTACCCTTTTATGCTACAACTACATTAACATCTAATCCCAATTTTAATCCGACTTTGCTTCCTACTTTCATACTAACTTCCACTTCACTTGTAATTTTACTTAAAATTCTACTTTTATTTTAACTTGTACACCAAATTCTAGTTGGTTCAGTAGAAGTTGAATTTGAGGATTTGATAATAGATGAGGAAATTGCAGCTCAAAGTCTAACCCTCAGTCCATTTTTTTAGATACAGTGAATAATACAGTGTCAGAAACCACACAGTCAAGTCTATTAGAGATTATTGAACACCCCTACGTGATTTAGCTACATTAACCTCATATCTTCACTAAAGAATTTCTTTCTCTGAAACCTATGTGGTGCTGTGTGTATGTGTGAAACAGACAGAACAGAGAAAGTGTCTGAGTACATTACCATGATGGTGGTGACGATGACGGTTCTGTTCTCCATGGCTGATCCATTTCCTGCACCCAACTCATTCTGCACCAGCACCAGCTTATCAATATCATTCCAGTAGCCAATCTAAACACAGCACACACCACTCTGAGTTACAAAAGGTTCCTCTAGGTATGAATACAAGAAGACTTTTAGGCATTATAATGTTTCTCTGTGTTGTATTGTTCTATACAGAAAACCACAGCCTTTCTTATAGAACTGCTGAAGAAATACACTGCCTGGCCCAAAAAAAAAGGCGCCAACTGCATTTAAGTAAGTAAATGATCTGGTCGCTGCAGTTGGTCAGGTCTGGGTTCAGTAACAGTATGTGCTGAAAGAATGAGATCAGCTGACAACCTGAATGTACTGAATATAGACCAGGTTATTCCATCAATGGAATAACCTGGTTATTTTCTTCCCCGATGGCATGGGCATATTCCAAGATAACAATGTCAGGATTCATGGGGCTGGAGTTGTGAAAGAGTTCAGGGTTCGGGAGAATGAGATCATCATTTACACACATGGATTGTTCACCACAGAGTCCAGACCTTAACCTCATTGAGAATCTTTGTGATGTGCTGGAGAAGGCTATGTGCAGCGGTCAGACTGTGCCATCATCAATGCAAGATATTGGTGAAAAATGAATGCAACACTGGATTGAAATAAATCTTGTGACATTGCAGAAGCTTATCGAAACAATGCCACAGCAAACAAATTATTAGAATGTGTGACCTTTTTTGGTTGTGAATATGTTTTGACAAGGCAGTGTATATTTACTCTTTCTCAGTACATAGAACCCCTTATTTTATTATCTAAATAAAACCATGTTTATAGACTTACTTTTTGAGGTCCGTTGCTTCTTAGTTCAAATACGTCCATGGTGTAGTTTACTCTGCGTCCGTAATGATCAAACTGAATATTCCCCGTCAGACCCTGAATCCGCACCTACACACACACACACACACACACACGTTAGGATTAACAATCCTGTGGTGAATTTCTGATAAAAGCCTATTCTCTCAGTTTAGTAAAAACAATGGGACCTTTTTATGGTATGTATTATATACATACTGTATATACAATGGTATATATACAGTTAAGCTGTGTATTACGTGTTTTACTCTTTTAATATGTGCTTTCCATGTGTTCTTATCTTAATGTGTCTATTATACAGTTTACCTGTTTTAATGTGCGTTCCATGTCGATGCCCTGGTTCCAAGGAGCCGCCGGATTGGCCAGGCAGTCTCCAGCATTTCCTCGGCGAGAGATGTCAATCTTCTGCCGCCGAAGGTTGCGGAAAGCCTCGGCCATCACCAGCACGGCGTCATATGTCAACGAGGATGAGAACTAAGAAACAAACACCCACCACACACTCTTTCATTTATCCTTCTTTACCCATTAATTGTTTTAGTGCAACTAAACTTTAAACCTTAGTGCAAATGGTTACACTCTTTCACTATGTGTGTCTGTGTCTTTGTGTGTGTGTGTGTGTGTGTGTGTCTGTGTGTGTGTTTGTGTGTGTGTGTGTGTGGTACAGATGGTTATGATGTCTGCAGGGATAATGTTGATAATGTTGTTATTGTTTTCATTGTTGTTATCATGTTATTGATCATATGAGTAACACTATAGAGCTGTCAATAATGATAAACACCGCACTGCTGAATTGAGAGAGAGAGAACAAGTGAGAGAGAGGAAGAGATTGAGAGAGAGAAAGAGTAAAGGTAGAGTAAGAAAGAAAGGGAGAGAAAGAGTAAGAGAGAGAGGGATAAAAGAGAGAGAAAGAGAGCGAGAAAGGGTAAAAGGTAGAGTAGGAGAGAGGGAGAGAAAGAGGGAGAGAGAGGGATAGAAAGAGAGAATGAAAGTGAGAAAGGGTGAAAGGTAGAGTAAGAGGAAGAGAAAGAGAGAGAAAAAAATGTGAGAGATAGAGTAAGAGAGAGGGAGAGAAAGAGATATAGGGTAAGCAAAGAAGGAGCAAGAAATAGAGTAAGAGAGAGAAAGAGAAAGTGTTTGAGAGATAGAGTAAGAGAGGGAAGGAAAGAGAGAGAGAAAGAGGAAGACAGGCAAGGAAAGAGAGAGAGATAGAGTAAGAGAGGGAAGGAAAGAGAGAGAAATAGAGTAAGAGAGGGAAGGAAAGAGATAGAGATAGAGTAAGTGAGAGAGAGCTAAAGACAGTAAGAGAGAGAGAGAGAAAGAGAGAGAGAGAGAAAGAGAGAGAGAGCAGTGTTATGCTGGGTTGAGGAGTTGCTGGGTGTAATATATGCAGACTGCAGAATAGGCGATCAATGGGAATGTCTAAAGAGCTCCATGTTATCAATACTGCAACCAGTGGAGGACAGAGGAAAGACGATCAGAGAGAAAGAGAGAGAGAGTCAGAGAGAAAAAAACAATATTTAATTTTGTAACTTGCTTCCACTCACGGGCTACTTTATTAGAAACACCTAGGCCTGTTTGAGCGATCTGTATGTGAGCCTTCCACCGTGTGCCATGCGCTCATCGGTGTTGATATATTTAAACGGTGCAAGCAGAAAGTGATATGAAAATGAAAATAATCTTTTGGCGGGGTGTAAGATAACAATGAGCATCATGACGTGCCTTGCACAGGGTGTAATATACAGCCCATGCTGTTTTGGTGTTTCCACTCACTGGTCACTTTGTAACTAATGCCTATACAGTGTTTTATTGTAAACTCTGTCATGTTATTGGTTGGTAAAGGAATGCCCTGCCTACCTTGGGCGGGCTCTCTGAGCCAGGGTACTCCCTCTGGTCCAGTTTGTTCCAGCGCTGCATCAGTTTGATGACCATCGGCTTACTGAAGTCCACCAGCTGGAAACCTGTGACATTCGCCCCACCGTGCATAAACCTCTCCAGAGATATATCCTTAAAACCCTGAGAGAGAGAGAGAGAGAGAGAGAGAGAGAGGGAGAGAGAGGGATAGAGAGAGAGAAAGAGATGTTTGTAAAGCCTTTTACACAGTTATATTATGACCAAATCCCATTTCACCCCTTGGCGCTACCACTTATCCCTACCCCTCTGTTTTAGCCTACATGTTCACATCTAGGGGTAGGGTGTCCTGATTCTTGTTAGGCTGAAGGGGGTAAGTTAAGGTAAGTGTTAAAGCTACATGATTCTTCAAAAATCGATTTTTCAAAGGTTCACTCAAAACAGAAGACTATGAGAATCACGGACAAGATGACGGCACAAGCGACCGAAGAAACCTACAAATTTTAGTTCTTTTCCTTGATAAAAATAACTACAAATTTACCATAGTTTATTGTGTAGTTTCACTGTTTTATGGCCGTTTTCTTCATACTAAACATAAAAAAATCACTAGTATTTCATATCAGTAGCTACCTAGCTAGTTAGCTAACTTTCCTATTCCACCTTAAATTGTGCAACAGATGGCAAAGGGTGCAGTATTAAAGGTGGAATGGAAAAATAAAATCAAGCTGTTTTTTGCCCTAAAATTAACTAGTTAAGAAGCAGTTAAGCTGAACTTTAGCGCTCCACTGCTATAGCTACTGTTTATCTGTATTGAGTGCTTGAAAGGTTGTCCTAATTCTTAGAGGGAGGACTTCACTCCTTCCCACTGTTACTCTATTCCAAGTGGAAGGGTTACACTCGAAAACAAGGGGTGAGGGTACAAAAAAGAGAAATGGTATTGGGCCTATATGTACAAAGTAGTGGGACACCTGCTCATTAAATGCTCTAAAATGAAGGATATTAATGAGCATGAGTGTATCCTGCTATTGTTGTAGTGACTGTCTCTACTGTCCAGAGAAGATTTCTACTACTGTATATTTACTACATTTTAGAGCATTGCTGTAAGAGTTATAAGTGAGGTCAGGATGTTGCGTGATCATCTCTCCTCATCCCTAACTCAAAAATCCCAAATGTATTGTATGGAGCTCCATCATTCCAGAGAACACAGTTCCTCCACTGCTCCACATCTCAATACTGGGGGTATTTATTTCTCTCTAGCTCACACCTGGTATTAGGAATGGTGCCAGTATGTTTATGATCATCTGCTCCAAAGAGTTCTCTTCACATCTGTGTCAGCAAAAGGTGCAACTTAAAGTAGCTGAATGCTGCATTCATTAAAACTTTGGACTTACAGCCTATATTCACAATGTCCCACACACACACAAACAGTGTGCACTTACCAGGTTGGCGATGATGTAATGATATCCCTTTACATGCTTCCCTACACTCACCGCCTGCGGGAGAAAGAGAGCGAGAGAAAGAGAGAGAGGTGAGTACAATGTAAAATACGTCTAGCAAGAGAGAAAGAGATGGAAGAAAGAAAGACTGTAAAGTATGAGTGCTTTAATCTGCCACCCCAATAAACAATTGGCACACAGTTTCACTGCTCCAGAGCTCAATGCTGGGAGATTTATACCCTTTAAGCCTCGTCTGCATAGACTAATCGACTAATTGCCTAGAACATCCATAGGGGTGTGAATCACAGGGCATCTCATGATACTGTGATTCTGTGATACTTGATACATCACAAGACAAATCTCTACGATATTTTGCAGCATCTGTGTTACTAAAGAGGATAAAATACTCCTAAATAAGCCAATACCAGGAATTAAACCAGGATTAACTGATGTCAGTTTCAAATAATTTAGCAACCAATATTCTTTACCACAGGTTTATTAGCCCTATTCATTTGATTATAGCGCAACAACATGGAGTAATTAAGCAGTTACCTCAGTAAGTCTATTTTGGGGCAGGTCTCAAGAGTTAAAAGCGCCTATGTTTTAATAAATACATCGATGTTAATGCCATGTATTGATTTAATATGATCCAAACACCTTCACTCTCCTTCTAAACACCTTCACTCCTCTTCCAAACACCCTCAATCTTCTTTCAAATACCTTCATTTTCCACACACCTGTGGAATATTGTATATGGAGACTTTTAACATTCCTTAATCCACAGATCCCAGAAAATGGGATAGAAGTAGACACAGTAATAGCAAATGATCGTGACCAGTGGCATCTGGATACAAAAATCTAAATTCTCACAGACCTGACAAGTGACTGGCAGAAATTACATTCACATTCAATGCAGGAGACCCCACATACAATATCCCACAGGTCAGTGCAGTGTCCCTTTGCTTCCATTGAAAATGGCAAAAGTCATGGAACATGATGCTAGTTCCATGGCAGTTGCATGAATAGTCAATGTAAAGTCTCTCTCTACAGGTCAATGCATTTCTATGTAAATGTAAATGTATTTTTTTTTTCACTAAGTACTTTTGAACAGGTAATAGATAGTACTGTGTTTTTGGCTAAGCCAGTAAAATGCAGCAGTGCTTAATAATGATGTGTGTGTGTGTTTAAACTGTGATTAATTAGCCTCATCTAACAGTTAATGAACAAACAGAGATAAAGAGAGAGAGGGGACCACCCAGCCCGCACAGAGGGTCCAGAGGAGTGTGTGATTAAAGAACAGTGTTTGTGGAGGTCCACTTTGTTAATTTTTTCTTTTTTCTCTCATCTCTCCATCACTGCAATCATCTCCAAACTCTTATTCTCTCTCTCTCTTTCTCTCTCTCTCAACCGGTGTGATCAGCGCCTGGTGAGAGAGGGTCTGTTTGACTTCTACCTGCACACCTCCCCGCTGCTTCACTGATGGAGGTCTGTGTGTGTGTGTGTCTGCGTGCCAGGCTGCATTTGTCTGATCTCCAGACAGTCTGATAGATAGAGCCCTCCGAGGCTCGCCGGAGGAGCAGCAGAGAGGAACTGGGCAGATTCATCACCCTCCAATCAAACAGAGAGAGAAAGAGAGAGACTCACACATAGATTAGAGCTCTAAATGAAGTATTGTTATGGTTCTATTTTGATGTATCAGTGATCAGTGATTAAATATATAATTTTAACACTGCGGAGTCTGCACTGAACAAAAAACATTTAAACCTCCAGAGAATTCAAACAGAGCACGCCCCAAACACCAACCTTCCAAAACACTGCACATCTCAAACACTAACACAACCAAATACAGCACATCTCAAACACCATGAATGCATATAAAATTTTGTTTCTAAATTTTATGCCATTTTTTCCCCAATTTCCAAGGCCAAAACCCAACCCATTCATTAGGACTCTATCCCTATCACTAATGATGCCTCAATACACCAGGAGGGTGAAGACTAGCACATGCCTCCTCTGATACGTGTGAAGTCAGACAATGCCTCTTTTTGAACTGCAGGTGATGGAGCATTACCGAATAGTATCACAGGAGTTAAAGCGCAGCGACTCGGTTCTGATACATCAGCTCACATCACTCTAGAAGTGAGGAGGGGAAAGAGTGCCATCTACCCACCCAGAGAGAGTAAGGCCAACTGTGTTCCCTTAGACCACAGGACCACTCAGAGCCCCCAAACATCATGAATGTAAAAAACACTGCAGAACAAAAACACTACTTAAATCCCTTTAGAGACCGTCATTCCAAAACAAACACTGCATTTCACAAATGACACCAAACACAAACACTCAAAAACGTGCAACGCACATCTTTGAAACCACCTCACACCAACACCCAAAATAACTTTTAAAAAACACTGCAGATAATCAAACACTGTCCACTAAACACCATTACTCTCTGACAAACACCATAACTCCAAAACAAACCCTGCCCATACCAATCATCATGAAACACTATCATTCTCTAAAATCAATTGATATTATTCCAAAACAAACTTTGCATTTCCCAAACAGCACCAAACACCAACACTTCTAAAAAACACTCCAAATTATCAAACACTGTCCCCATCTATCCCCCAAAACATTATCCATCAATTACTATTACTACAAAGGTTGGTGATGGTTTAGGGGTTAGAACACTGGGCTATTGATAGTGATTTGTAAGACTATCACTGGGCATGTCTTTTGAGTGTACTCACTAGTGTAAATTAGGGTAAATTCCAAACACCATCACTCTCTATCCAAACACCATAATTAACCCTTCACCATATGACTTGCCTCTACACTTTGTGCCTCAACACAATTCTCCTCTCAAACACCATCATTCTCCTTTTAAACACCATCACTCTTCACCAAACTCTTTCTACCTAAAATGTTTAATGCTCCTTCGTATGTACAGTGTACCAGTGATTTTTAAGAAATTCTGTGTTCTAGTGTTCTAGAGCCCCCACAGCAGCTATGATCTGTGTTCTTCACCTGTTCTGTGTCTATCATATGTTCTAAAATGCTCTTACCTGTTCTAGTATGGTCTGCAGTCGTTCTGCCTCCAGATCAATGACAAACTTTTTCTCCTGCCTGCGGTCCAGGTCTTCTAGGAGGCGCCGGTAGCCAGCATCGTTGAAGTTCTCCACACAGATGGCGCTCACCTGCCAGCCGTTCTGACCCGCCTTCTCCATGATGGCCTGCAGGATGGCATATCCTACACACACACACACATTCACAAACACACAGAGGGAATGGGGTGTTTTGGTTAACACCGTGGCCTTGACTCTTGTCACATGGACAGCTTCCTACACAATGCATCATATTTTGGATTGTTGCCTAGTTACCTGCTGCAGTCGCCCCCGGCAACCCATCAGCCATTGCCACGGACAAGCGACTGGGCGTGTGTGTGTTACAGCGGCCAACAGCAACAGATGGCCTTTAAACTGCCTCTCAGTTTCACTCCTGGAGCAATCTGTCCATCAGTGTGTGTGTGTGTGTGTGTTTGGTCGATTCCTGTGGTGTCCTTCCCAAAATGACATACGGAACATCAGTGTTGTACCTTCCAGTGATTAATTTCCTGCTGTGCTTTTCCAAACGGGCCACAGACAGAAAGTGTGTGTTTGTGTGTGTGTTTGTGTGTGTGTGTGTGTGTTTTTATGTGTTGTGGCAGAAAACAGTGACAGTGTCAGTCCGACATCATAAGACCACCAGATGTCCTTTCAGCAAACAAAGACCAGAGATAGAGACCCAGAAACTATTACACACACACACCACACACTAGTCTGTGTGTGTACACAAATCACTGATCCCTTTTCTCTCTCTCTCTCTCTCTCTCTCTCTCTCTCTCTCTCTCTCTCTCAGAGATCTCTATGTGTGTGTGTGTGCCTGTTCAGTGGAGGCACAGTTGATCTAGGGGGTTTAGGCTCAGTGTTGCTGAATGTTTGGAATCACATCAATAAACTTTCCAAACTGACTCTTCTCTCCTGATCCAAACTCTAGTAGGCGGAGTTTCAGTTCTGATTGACATGATGCTTATGTAATAGCTAGCTACTACTACTACTAGTACTATCATTACTGATAGTCCTCTTGATACTATTCCTACTACCGTTATTACTATTGTTTGTACTACTGCAGCTTAAGAGATTGAAATTACTAGAGTAGAGAAGAGGAACTATATGAATAATTGGGTTTTAGTCTTGGAACTAAAATGGTGATTAAACTGGTGATATGTAAGATGATGTTTTGTCTATGGCATTTTTCACCACAGTGTGTGTGTATGTGTGTGTGTTTGTGTGAAGCCCAGCAGTAATGCAGTGAAGCGAATCCAGTTTGAAGTGTGAAGTCATGTCAGGGTCACTGCAGTTGGACCATCTCATCTGGATGAAAGGGTTCCTCTGCTACACCAAAGATAAAAGGAATAAAACTAAAGCAGGCATGGGGAAAAGCGACAGCTCCATTGACCGGCTAATCAATAAAAACAAAAGCCGAGCCATCTCAGGAGGCTGGAGCTACAAACACGGAGTAAAGGTCAAGTTTAAACGCTAACACTTTCAGACCCAACACCAACAACACCTTCTAAAGCCTGGTTCATGTAAGATTCTATAGGACACTGTAGGTTCATGTAAGATTCTATAGGACACTGTAGGTTCATGTAAGATTCTATAGGACACTGTAGGTTCATGTAAGATTCTATAGGACACTGTAGGTTCATGTAAGATTCTATAGGACACTGTAGGTTCATGTAAGATTCTATAGGACACTGCAGGTTCATGTAAGATTCTATAGGACATTGTAGGTTCATGTAAGATTCTATAGGACACTGTAGGTTCATGTAAGATTCTATAGGACACTGTAGGTTCATGTAAGATTCTATAGGACACTGTATGTTCCTGTGATATTCTATAGGACACTGTAGGTTCCTGTTATATTTTATTCAATACTGTAGGTTCCTGTAAGATTCAATAGGGCATTGTATGTTTCTGTGATATTCTATAGGACACTGTAGGTTACTGTAATGTTTTATTCAATACTGTAGGTTCCTGTAAGATTCTATAGGACACTGTAGGTCCCTGTAATATTTTATAGAACTCTGTAGGTTCTTGTAAGATTCTGTAGGATCCTGTATGTTCCTGTAAATTTTCATAGGACACTGTATTTTCCTACAGGATACTGTAGGACTCTGTTCTTGTATCTGGTACTCTGTTCACTGTGCACACTCTCCAACACTACATCCTGCCTCTACTTCACAGCACCAACATATCTGTCTGAATATATTTTAGGAGGATTTAGAAAAGAAGAGAGCTGTTTGCTTTTCCTTTGCAAAGTGGGCCACAGGTTAAAACAGCATTCAGGGGAAAACACACACACACACACCCTGGCACTGTCAGTAGTGCCATGTGGTGTGTACACAACAATCGTCTCCTGATACACAGCCAGAGAGACAAGAGCCAGCTGTGACTCTAACATTGATGCCCAGATAGTGTGTGTTCATGTGTGTGTGTGTGTGTGTGTGTGTGCAAGAGACTGAGAGATCACAGAGCTAACAGGCAATTTCCACGTGTCTTTCTACGTTGCTATCAGCTATAAAGATGAAAGGACTTCACGTAACGACACACAGAGATGAGCTTTAAGAGACATCTTTTACTCTGACAGTCAGGCAAAGAGGCTGGGGAATGCTCACTGTCATTTATATATGTGTGCATATGTGTGTGTGCTGCAGGCCCTATCTTACATCCTGTAGAAGGCACATCGTGATGCTCATTGCTATCTTCCACCCCAGCAACAGTCTATTTTCACACCTTGCTTCTGCCTCATTTAAATAGCAGTAGTGCTTGTGAATATATCTACCCCCGATGGATTGGTGGTCTGGCGTATTGCTATTTTGGCAACAAATGTAACATACAATATTGTGTAACCCTGTTCTATTTCCCTGTAATAAAATTAGTACTTTATTTTTTGTATTTATTTATATTTACTTAGTTTCATTACTTGTTTATTATTTTAATTATAATAAATAAATATTTAATTTTCTTTTAATATTGTTCTGTATTTTATTTTATTTAATTATGTTTTAAATGTCATGTTTTATACTTTGCATTTCTTTTTATTATTTTAATTATCATTTATTATAACTTTCTTTATTAACTTTTTCATTGACTCTTAAATATTTCTTTAAATGAAAAGTGCTATACTAATAAACTTACCTTGCCTATGTTATTATTTTTTTTTTTTTGCTTACACATTTTACTTCACTAATTTCTGTTGAGCTATCTTTTTAATTGGCGCAAGGAAATTAATTGATGATTGGTTGAGTTGTCTGTCAATCAAAAGCATGGGTAGTGGGCGGGGCTAGACAAACAGACTGAACCACGCGGCAGCTGGTTTAAATCACCTGTGTGACGCTTTAAAGCACCTTTACTGAGGTAAATAGAGTTTTTTTGCGTGTATATGTATATATAGATGTGCTAGTTAACTAGTTTAGTAGGGCTGTGTTATGGTGTGTAGCTGTTTGTTTGTGGGTAACGTTTGTTTGTGAGGAACGTTTGTTTGGCTGAGTTTTATTGTGTAAATATGAACAGTGAATCTGAAGCAGGGCTGGTTGCTCCAGTTGTGTGTAAGTTTAAACGGACGCTTGTTGTAACGTAAATGTAATAAATATTGACACACACACATCTGAGCAGACGTAAACTAAACCAATATAACTTGTTTAGAGCCTAGAGCACTTATTCCTGCTACAGTAACACATTACCCCAGCTGAAACATTCTACTAGTCGCATCTACAACAGGAAGTTACATCAGCTGGTTCTTCTGAAGACCATGGGAAGACCAATATTAAATTCCCTTATTTGTTTTTCTGTATATTTGATCTTATTTTAACTATGACTGAGGAGGGCAATCTTCCTTTACCTAAATAATTTTTTTAAATATTATTTGTTTATTTTTTAAATACAAATTTTGGGAAAATCACTTATGTGCTCAGTATCCTAATGCTATTAGCATATCCACCTTTTAGCTATTTTTTATGTTTTTATGGTTTCTATGCTAAAATGCCTTCCTGTTACTCAAAACAAAAATTAACAGTAAAGAGTGCCAGTAACAGGAGTGAGTGCCAGCAATAGTAGTGATTTTTTTGCCATAAATATCAATTATTTGAACATACAGTCTACTATTTCTTTAAAAGAAAGACTTTCTTGAGAGAAAATCAAAGAAATCACTGGACTTGCATTTAAATGTGCTTTTTAAAGGTCACATGTATATATTTTTGTTAAAAAATATATACAATATAATCTAAAATAATCTAATCTAAAATGTTTAGCTATCTAAAAAAGCCTTGCTTATCTAATTCAAATTCTTTTGTCAAAAGGTGGTTTAATGGTAAAAATTACCTTTTTTTAAACACTATGCAGTTAAAGTGGTTATTCCCCTTTTTATCACAGCTTTTTATAAACCTGGACCCACTTTATTGATATTACAAAAATGAATTTCTCATAGAATGGAACACAGGCCTGCTTACAGCTTTAATAATATTTCTGCAAAGAAGGAGATAAGCTTTACCATCAGCGGGCATCTGTCCTACTCAATATTTTGAGTGCATGAGCCGACGGTGGATGTTTCCACACCTATGGTTTGTTTCTCAGGTCCGAATTGGTGATTAAATTGGTAAATGTGTAGCGGTCTCTGCTTTGTTTGGTTTGATTTGCAGAAGGGAAAACCCAAGGGCACCAAAATGCTTCCATGTTCCTCCACTGCTCCAGGGCTCAATGCTGCAGTGGTTTAGAACACTTTGGTCAAAATGTGTTAATAGACATGGTGTCAATAGATCATAATGGTTATCTGCCCCAGAGGGTCATATTGTATTGGTTCAATAGGTTCTGTTTGTCTGCAGTGTAAATGTGGAACTTGAGGGAAATTTGTTCAGTGACGTTAACTCTGCAGCCTACTGAAACACAACCCTGTGTGTGTGTGTGTCTGGTGTGTGTGTGTGTGTGTGTGTGTGTGTGTGCGCAGCTTGTTAAATCTTTCAGTTTTTGCTGCTGTAATACTCCGTCATTCACCAACATTAGCTACAGCCATTAAGCCCAACTCAGCTGGATACAGCCTGTCTGCTCCCTGCTTAAGATATACAATCCTGTGTGTGTGTGTGTGTGTGTGTGTGTGTGTGTGTTAACAGAGTCTAAGGCAAGTCTAGCTATATACAGTATATAGTGGCTTAGTAGCGCGCACACACACACACACTTAGGAGAGATGATCAATACCTGCAGCTGAACACAATGTTCTCCACTATGGTGTAGAAACTGTTCATTAAAACTGTCCACACACACACACTTCCTCTGGCCTCCATGGATCATGACACCTAAGCTTATCTCCCAAGTAATTGCTACTGCTGATACTAATGCCTGAGTCTTCACACGTTACTGCTGCTTTAAATGAACCTCCAGCTCATCCCAGAGTTATTGGATGGAGCTCCATCACTCCAGAGATAGACAGTGCTTTATACCCCACTTGCCCACACTTGGCTTTGGGCACAGTGATGTGAGATTTTAGACTTGATATAACACAGTGTGCCAACACCAGCAGATGACATGTCTCTCCAAACCATACTTGAGTGTGGAAACTTCACACTAGACCTCAAGCAGTTTGGACTGTGTGTCTGTCCACTATTCCTCCAGACTCTGGTCCTTTGATTTCCAAATGAAAAGCAAAATTTATTGATTGTCAGTTATGGTTATTGCTGGTGTTGCTCCACTGTGTTATATCAAGTCCAAAGTCAGTGCAGTGTTTTCCTGGAAAATCTTACAGCACTTTATGCATCCTTCTGCTGACAACTTTTATGGAGATGCGGTTTGTGGATTTTATTTTCCAGCAGGACTTGGCACGCTGCCCACACTGCTAAAAGTACCAATTGTTCTTATATAATATTCTAATTTTCTGAGACACTGATTTTTTGGTTTTTATTGGCTGTAAGTCATAATCATCTATATAATATGAGTTTCACATTTTGAACTGAATTACTGAAATAAAGTAACTTTTCAATGATGATCTAAATTTTTGAGATGCATTAGTATATCGCACGCCTGATTTCCTAGGCTACCAACAACCAGCTCAAGGCTCAGCTCACTGGCTGTATGGTGTTAGATTTTATACACCTGTAACAATGTGACTGAACAAAACCCCTTAAATAAATAATGTGTCTCACCTCTGTCTGTGTCGTAAAGGAAGACGAAGCGGTTCCAGTCATAGTGGTCGAGGATGCTGATGAGCGCCCCCCGCAGGTTGGGCCGCAGCTGCAGGACGAACTGCGTCTCCCCCTCGGCAGGGAAACTGGGGGAGATGAGGGAGATGTGCAGAGCACTGCAGAAGGAGGTGAGGGTGTGTACTGAGCGCTTATCATACAGCCCAAAGATCGCAAACACACCCCGCGAGTACTGCGAACAGACTGACAAGAGAGAAAGAGAGAGAGAGAGACAGAAACAGAGAATGAATTATGGTAAGCAAGATTTATTTATAACAGATCTTCCTGGTACCACTATACTGTGTTTATTTTTTAACAAGAACATAAAATGTGTTTACTGGGCACACAGCTTTGCCCTGCTCAGTGAAGCATCTGCTGCAAAGCCTGTTAGGAGTGCTCTGGTTATCCACCTTATTTTCCATGACGATAAATGGGTGGGTGTTGGCATCTCTTTACTTTGTGTAGAACTTCTGGTGTAACAGTGGATCAACTGATATAAACAAAGGTGTAAAAAAAAGTATCTCCATTCATTACTCTGTAGGTTTAAGTATAGATACCATGGTTTAAAATACTTCTGCAGAAGTTGAAGTATCAACTGAAAATTGTTACTTTTTAAGAAAAAGTGTAAAAGTACTTGTTTCAAAACTACTTAAAAAATAAAAGGAAAAGTAATGTAAGGGAAAAAAAAGCCATTAAGAACAAAAGCTAAGGCCACACCACAGAGTCCTATAGTGCATGACCCCCCTCCACAAAACACATTTTTCTAAAAGCCATAATGACTATAATGTTATATTAAAATGCTATTGTTGATAAATTTGGAATGCACTAGGATCCCTGTTTCAGCTACTAATATGCCCATTGTAAATTAATGTATTTTAGTAGAATGTGAACATTTTTGTCTGGAGTTCTCTTGAGTCTCTACACGGATCATCTCCATACTAGACTACATACATCTGCTATGTTCTTGGCATTGTATATGTTTATACTTCTTATCCAACCACACTCAGATTTAATCTGGAAGGAGAGATTTATCTGAAAATTGGAAGGGGAGGAAGAGTGATATAAATGAGAAGAGGTTATATCCGCTGTGTATCAGTTTAGAAAACATTTCTCCACGTCATTTTAGTGTGTTAGCAATGGGAAAAAACTGTAAGACACAAGGCTTCAGGCATGTTCCTCCTTCTAAAATGGTGTTGTTGATTTATTAACACCCTTTAGGCTGTTATATTCAGATTCACATTCTTTTTGCTCCATAAATCTAATCAGAAATAATCTAGTATCAATGATATGTTAGCATATACGGATTCTTACCAAGCTGGTGTTTGTGTGATAGAGATAGTGTTGGGGTGGTGTGGGTTGTGCTATAGTGGTGTTAGTGTGGTTGGTGTTGCATTGGTGGGGTTGATGTTTGCATGATTAGAGTGGTGTTAAGGTGGTATTGGTGTGGAATTAAGGTGGTGTTATATTGTGTGCCATATTATTCAAACCTGATGCACAGTGCATATCAAAATTCCCGAAGTGCTAAAGATGTGTGATGGGTTTGGATGTCAGTGTGTGTGTAGATCCATATGTACAATAACTAATTGCCCTCAGCACACACTCCTGTGTGTGTGTGTTGTACTAACATGCCTGGTTTGTGTAATTATTGTGGTGGAGAGATTTGCTGTGTTTACACATCTGCTCATTTCCATGTCTGTGTGTGCATGCATACAAATTAATATAACCCCTCAATTATTAATATATTTACACACACCTCTTCAGCATCACACACCTGTACATATTTACAGCCACCTCTACAGCATCACACACCTGTACATATTTACAGCCACCTCTACAGCGTCACACACCTGTACATATTTACACACACCTCTACAGCATCACACACCTGTACATATTTACACACACCTCTACAGCGTTACACACCTGTACATATTTACACACACCTCTAGAGCGTTACACACCTGTACATATTTACACACACCTCTACAGCGTTACACACCTGTACATATTTACACACACCTCTACAGCATCACACACCTGTACATATTTACACACACCTCTACAGCGTTACACACCTGTACATATTTACACACACCTCTACAGCGTTACACACCTGTACATATTTACACACACCTCTACAGCATTACACACCTGTACATATTTACACACACCTCTACAGCGTCACACACCTGTACATATTTACACACACCTCTACAGCATCACACACCTGTACATATTTACACACACCTCTACAGCGTTACACACCTGTACATATTTACACACACCTCTACAGCGTTACACACCTGTACATATTTACACACACACCTCTACAGCGTCACACACCTGTACATATTTACACACACCTCTACAGCATTACACACCTGTACATATTTACACACACCTCTACAGCATCACACACCTGTACATATTTACACACACCTCTACAGAGTTACACACCTGTACATATTTACACACACCTCTACAGCATCACACACCTGTACATATTTACACACACCTCTACAGCATCACACACCTGTACATATTTACACACACCTCTACAGCGTTACACACCTGTACATATTTACACACACCTCTACAGCATCACACACCTGTACATATTTACACACACCTCTACAGCGTTACACACCTGTACATATTTACACACACCTCTACAGCATCACACACCTGTACATATTTACACACACCTCTACAGCGTTACACACCTGTACATATTTACACACACCTCTACAGCATCACACACCTGTACATATTTACACACACCTCTACAGCGTTACACACCTGTACATATTTACACACACCTCTACAGCATCACACACCTGTACATATTTACACACACCTCTACAGCATTACACACCTCTACAGCATCACACACCTGTACATATTTACACACACCTCTACAGCATCACACACCTGTACATATTTACACACACCTCTGCAGCGTCACACACCTGTACATATTTACAGCCACCTCTACAGCATCACACACCTGTACATATTTACACACACCTCTACAGCATCACACACCTGTACATATTTACACACACCTCTACAGCATCACACACCTGTACATATTTACACACACCTCTGCAGCGTCACACACCTGTACATATTTACAGCCACCTCTACAGCATCACACACCTGTACATATTTACACACACCTCTGCAGCGTCACACACCTGTACATATTTACACACACCTCTACAGCATCACACACCTGTACATATTTACACACACCTCTACAGCATCACACACCTGTACATATTTACACACACCTCTACAGCATCACACACCTGTACATATTTACACACACCTCTACAGCATCACACACCTGTACATATTTACACACACCTCTACAACATCACACACCTGTACACATTTACACACACCTCTGCAGCGTCACACACCTGTACATATTTACAGCCACCTCTACAGCGTCACACACCTGTACACATTTACACACACCTCTACTGCATCACACACCTGTACATATTTACACACACCTCTACAGCATCACACACCTGTACATATTTACACACACCTCTACAGCGTTACACACCTGTACATATTTACACACACCTCTACAGCGTTACACACCTGTACATATTTACACACACCTCTACAGCGTTACACACCTGTACATATTTACACACACCTCTACAGCGTCACACACCTGTACATATTTACACACACCTCTACAGCGTCACACACCTGTACATATTTACACACACCTCTACAGCGTCACACACCTGTACATATTTACACACACCTCTACAGCGTCACACACCTGTACATATTTACACACACCTCTACAGCGTCACACACCTGTACATATTTACACACACCTCTACAGCGTCACACACCTGTACATATTTACACACACCTCTACAGCGTCACACACCTGTACATATTTACACACACCTCTACAGCGTCACACACCTGTACATATTTACACACACCTCTACAGCATCACACACCTGTACATATTTACACACACCTCTACAGCATCACACACCTGTACATATTTACACACACCTCTACAGCATCACACACCTGTACATATTTACACACACCTCTACAGCATCACACACCTGTACATATTTACACAAACCTCTACAGCATCACACACCTGTACATATTTACACACACCTCTACAGCATCACACACCTGTACATATTTACACACACCTCTACAGCATCACACACCTGTACATATTTACACACACCTCTACAGCGTTACACACCTGTACATATTTACACACACCTCTACAGCGTTACACACCTGTACATATTTACACACACCTCTACAGCGTCACACACCTGTACATATTTACACACACCTCTACAGCATTACACACCTGTACATATTTACACACACCTCTACAGCATCACACACCTGTACATATTTACACACACCTCTACAGCATCACACACCTGTACATATTTACACACACCTCTACAGCGTTACACACCTGTACATATTTACACACACCTCTACAGCATCACACACCTGTACATATTTACACACACCTCTACAGCGTTACACACCTGTACATATTTACACACACCTCTACAGCATCACACACCTGTACATATTTACACACACCTCTACAGCATTACACACCTCTACAGCATCACACACCTGTACATATTTACACACACCTCTACAGCATCACACACCTGTACATATTTACACACACCTCTGCAGCGTCACACACCTGTACATATTTACAGCCACCTCTACAGCATCACACACCTGTACATATTTACACACACCTCTACAGCATCACACACCTGTACATATTTACACACACCTCTACAGCATCACACACCTGTACATATTTACACACACCTCTGCAGCGTCACACACCTGTACATATTTACAGCCACCTCTACAGCATCACACACCTGTACATATTTACACACACCTCTGCAGCGTCACACACCTGTACATATTTACACACACCTCTACAGCATCACACACCTGTACATATTTACACACACCTCTACAGCATCACACACCTGTACATATTTACACACACCTCTACAGCATCACACACCTGTACATATTTACACACACCTCTACAGCATCACACACCTGTACATATTTACACACACCTCTACAACATCACACACCTGTACACATTTACACACACCTCTGCAGCGTCACACACCTGTACATATTTACAGCCACCTCTACAGCGTCACACACCTGTACACATTTACACACACCTCTACTGCATCACACACCTGTACATATTTACACACACCTCTACAGCATCACACACCTGTACATATTTACACACACCTCTACAGCGTTACACACCTGTACATATTTACACACACCTCTACAGCGTTACACACCTGTACATATTTACACACACCTCTACAGCGTTACACACCTGTACATATTTACACACACCTCTACAGCGTCACACACCTGTACATATTTACACACACCTCTACAGCGTCACACACCTGTACATATTTACACACACCTCTACAGCGTCACACACCTGTACATATTTACACACACCTCTACAGCGTCACACACCTGTACATATTTACACACACCTCTACAGCGTCACACACCTGTACATATTTACACACACCTCTACAGCGTCACACACCTGTACATATTTACACACACCTCTACAGCGTCACACACCTGTACATATTTACACACACCTCTACAGCGTCACACACCTGTACATATTTACACACACCTCTACAGCATCACACACCTGTACATATTTACACACACCTCTACAGCATCACACACCTGTACATATTTACACACACCTCTACAGCATCACACACCTGTACATATTTACACACACCTCTACAGCATCACACACCTGTACATATTTACACAAACCTCTACAGCATCACACACCTGTACATATTTACACACACCTCTACAGCATCACACACCTGTACATATTTACACACACCTCTACAGCATCACACACCTGTACATATTTACACACACCTCTACAGCGTTACACACCTGTACATATTTACACACACCTCTACAGCGTTACACACCTGTACATATTTACACACACCTCTACAGCGTCACACACCTGTACATATTTACACACACCTCTACAGCATTACACACCTGTACATATTTACACACACCTCTACAGCATCACACACCTGTACATATTTACACACACCTCTACAGCATCACACACCTGTACATATTTACACACACCTCTACAGCGTTACACACCTGTACATATTTACACACACCTCTACAGCATCACACACCTGTACATATTTACACACACCTCTACAGAGTTACACACCTGTACCTATTTACACACACCTCTACAGCATCACACACCTGTACACATTTACACACACCTCTACAGCATCACACACCTGTACATATTTACACACACCTCTACAGCGTTACACACCTGTACATATTTACACACACCTCTACAGCATTACACACCTCTACAGCATCACACACCTGTACATATTTACACACACCTCTACAGCATCACACACCTGTACATATTTACACACACCTCTACAGCATCACACACCTGTACATATTTACACACACCTCTACAGCATCACACACCTGTACATATTTACACACACCTCTACAGCATCACACACCTGTACATATTTACACACACCTCTACAGCATCACACACCTGTACATATTTACACACACCTCTACAGCGTTACACACCTGTACATATTTACACACACCTCTACAGCGTTACACACCTGTACATATTTACACACACCTCTACAGCATCACACACCTGTACATATTTACACACACCTCTACAGCGTTACACACCTGTACATATTTACACACACCTCTACAGCGTTACACACCTGTACATATTTACACACGCCTCTACAGCATTACACACCTGTACATATTTACACACACCTCTACAGCATTACACACTTAGTTAATGCCTTCTTTTCTACTACTACACTACTGATAATGTGAATAATAACAGTCCTATGATTAAGCCTTGTGGAATTTCAATTTAACTTTTATACAATTGACAGATTCATATTTTTTCTTTATAAACTGATAAGGTTACGTAGGATCTGAACCATGCTTGGGCTGTTCCTGTGATGTGAACAATGTTTTCTCATCTTTCTAGAGAAATATTGTGCTCTATTGAATAAAAAGCTGTGCTCAGGACATGTAACACTAACAGAGACACACTGCCTTTATTAGGGGTTCGAAGAAGATCATTTGTTATCTTAACTAGAGCTGTCTCAGTTCTGTGTTGAGACCTTAGATATAAGTGGAAAATAGCAAATAGGTTTCTTGATCAAAGGTTTAACAACTGCTACTTTAAAAAGGTTTTGAGTATAAACCACATTCAGCCTAAGAGCAGAGTTTATTATCGTTAAAAATGGCTATTTTGAGGAACTGTGTAGGTTATACTATTTGACATGGTCATTTTTTTAGTTCTATAATGTGTAAAAAAAAACAAAAAAAAACGCACTGCTTTCTGTCTGTAACCATATTTTGTTTAGTTTTAGCCACACCAAATAACAGTCTGATTTATCTGATCTATACTATGTGTTGAATTTGTTGTCTAATTGGTCATGTTTTAATAGTTTTTTTGTAAAATTGTTAAAAATGAAACTCATTGTTGGTGTGTGGTCTCTCTCGCTCTCTCTCTCTTTAATCTTTTCAGTGTTAAAACTTATAAAGCTGCTCCTCTGGGGAGAGGAGGGGTGAGGTGAGAAAACCTTTTTAACACTGCCTTAAGGTATGTGTGAATATGAATGTGTGTGTGCTGAGTCTACATTGTGGAGTTGTCTCTAAATACTGTTGAAATTCCAAAGCATTCACCCCCTCCCATCCTGCAGTTCATATATGGCCAAAAACTCTGCCACATAAATCAATTAGACAATCACTTTGCTAAATGTTCTACACATTAACCAATTGTCCAAAATCTGTCAAAAGAAGCAAATTATTTAAAACGGTGTCACATAAATGAACCAGAAATGCAAAGAATCTATGGCATGATTCACTTTGCAAAATGTTCTTAAAGATGAATCAATTACCAACGACTCTTCTGCATAAATCAGCTGACCCAAGACTCTATCACAAAAATCAACTGGCTAAAGACTCTACCACTTGAATCAATTATCCAAAGACACTGTGGCATGAATCACTTTGCTAAATGTTCTAATACATGAATAAATTGGCCCAAGACTCTACCACATGAATCAACTGGCCAAATACTCTACAACGTTAATCAAACGACCAAAGACACTGTGAAAAAGATCAATTGGTCACAGATCCAACCACATGAACCAACTAGCCAAAGACTCTCACATGAATCTGCTGTCCACAAACTCTACCAAATGAATCAACTTGCCAAGGACCCTGTGGATTACATCAACTGATCACAGATTCTACTACATGAATCAATTGACCAAAGACTCTGTGGCATAAATAAATTGGCCAAAGACTCTACTACATAAATCAATTGGCGAGACTCTGGGGACTATGAGAGACTATGAGCGGGAGGTCACAGGTTCAAACCCCCGCTCATGCAGTTTTGCTCACTGTGCTATCCTCCTAGCACGCTGTGATGCTACTCAGCAATGCTGCATCAGAAGCACCTGGAAAAAAAAATGATGGCTGAATTCACATGTATAAGTCTTTACCCTCCCGGTGTGTTGGGGCATCACTAGTGAGTCCTAATAAGAGGGTTGGGTGATTGGCTGTGCGAAAATGTGAAAAAAATGAAATAATTTTTTTTTTTTAAATTATAATAAAAACTCCATCATGTGAGTCAATTGGCTTAAGGCTCTGTCACATGAATCACTTGGCCAAAGACTTTGATTCCCAAAGACTTTTTGTACCACACAAGGCCAAAGCTGTTCTTTAGTTTGGTAAAAGCAGCACACACACACACACACACACACACACCAAAACACACTTGTGTATTTGAGTGTGACATGCTGACCAATAGGGACGTGTAGAAAGTGGCCATGTTTGTTCTGCATGATTTAAGCCGTTCACTTCACAGCACAATCCCAACTCCTCCAATTTTGGCAACTTTGCTTAGCAACTGGGGCTCAGCTCACACTGCCAGTGCGCGCACACACACACACACCACACACTATACACACTACACAAACACCGGCGCTGGATGAGGAGCAGGTTATCTGGGGCTGTCACTGCTGATGTCACATATAAAAAGATAATCTTCTCAGAAGATTCAGTTCAGTTCAGTTTCAGCAGTGTTTCAGTCTCACCCAGAGATCTGTGCTGTTTCCCACAGTGCCTAGCTTTACTCACCTCAACACACACGACACACACCATCTGCACCTGACATTTCACACAAACATCAGCTGAAACCTAATTACAGCTGTTCTGTTATAGTAGACTGGAAATTTAAAACTCGGTTCAGGATATTGGATCAAAATGGCATGTGTGTGTGTGTGTGTGTGTGCGTGTGTGTATGTATGTGTGTATGAACAGGTCAGCTCTCTTAATATGAAGAGTATCAGTTTGGTACTTTAGAACCATGGACAGCTCTCAGATTATTGACAGTGCGGTTTAAGTACTTCAGAACCATGGACAGCTCTTGTATTTTAAACTGCCCCGTTTCAGACATTCAGGACCATGGACAGCTCTCACATAATTTAAAGGCCATCCTTATATTATAAGCAGTACTGTTTTAGTACTTCAGTACTATGGACAGCTGTCTGATAATTACCATAATTACTTTTGCATCACAGACAGCTCCCAAATTCTACACTGTACAGGTACCTTACATCAGCACCACAGACTCATTATCACAGGCCCAAACATCATCATGTGCCCCAAGATTTAGAGTAATGCCAGCTTTAGTGTAACCCTGATTTTAGTGCAATCCTGGCTTTAATGTAACTCCAGATTTAGTGTAACCCTCACTTTACTGCAACTCCAGCTTCGGTGTAACCCCGGCTTTAGTGTAACCCCGGCTTTAGTGTAACCCCGGCTTTAGTGTAACATTGGCTTTAGTGTAACTGCAGCTTGAGTGTAACCGTAACTTTAGTGTAATCCTGACTTTAATGTAACTCCAGCTTTAATTTCAGCTTCAGTGTTACCAGACCTTTAGTGTAAGTCCTGCTTTAGTAACCTGAGCAATAGTGTAACCCTGGCTTTAGTGTAACCCCTGGATTTAGTGTAACCCCTGGATTTAGTGTAACCCCTGGATTTAGTGTAACCCCTGGATTTAGTGTAAACCCTGGATTTAGTGTAGCCCTGGATTTAGTGTAACCCCTGGGTTTAGTGTAAACCCTGGCTTTAGTGTAACCCTGGATTTAGTGTAACCCCTGGGTTTAGTGTAACCCTGGATTTAGTGTAAACCCTGGATTTAGTGTAAACCCTGGATTTAGTGTAACCCTGGATTTAGTGTAACCCCTGGCTTTAGTGTAACCCCTGGCTTTAGTGTAACCCTGGATTTAGTGTAACCCCTGGCTTTAGTGTAACCCTGGCTTTAGTGTAACCATGGCTTTAGTGTAACCCCTGGCTTCAGTTTAACCCTGGATTTAGTGTAACCCCTGGCTTTAGTGTAACCCTGGCTTTAGTGTAACCCCTGGCTTTAGCGTAACCCCTGGATTTAGCGTAACCCCTGGATTTAGCGTAACCCCTGGATTTAGCGTAACCCCTGGATTTAGTGTAACCCTGGCTTTAGTGTAACCCTGGATTTAGTGTACCCCTGGATTTAGTGTAACCCCTGGATTTAGCGTAACCCTGGCTTTAGCGTAAACCCTGGCTTTAGCGTAACCCCTGGCTTTAGCGTAACCCCTGGCTTTAGCGTAACCCCTGGATTTAGTGTAACCCCTGGATTTAGTGTAACCCCTGGATTTAGTGTAACCCCTGGATTTAGTGTAACCCCTGGATTTAGTGTAACCCCTGGTTTTAGTGTAACCCCTGGTTTTAGTGTAACCCTGGGTTTAGTGTAACCCTGGGTTTAGTGTAACCCTGGATTTAGTGTAACCCCTGGATTTAGTGTAACCCTGGATTTAGTGTAAACCCTGGATTTAGTGTAACCCTGGCTTTAGTGTAACCCTGGATTTAGTGTAACCCTGGATTTAGTGTAACCCTGGATTTAGTGTAACCCTGGCTTTAGTGTAACCCTGGATTTAGTGTAACCCTGGATTTAGTGTAACCCTGGATTTAGTGTAACTAGCACCTATAGCATGGCTTCCCATTTTTGTTTTTTCCCCCTACTCTAGTAACTTGCTCAGACCTGTTTTGCTGTTCTGCACAAAGGCGCCAAGAGCGCTCACTTTAATCACACTGCCGATCTGCCGAGTCACACAGTTACGCGCCATTAACATGCAGTACTGTATCTGACGGGATGCGCACTGAGTGTTTGGATGGATGAGCCTGTCTCTCCACTGATCTGCAGATTGTTCACATGCCCTTGAGCACTGAGGCAGATGGAGCAAGTGAGCGAGACAGACGGAGAGATAGAACGACAGACAGGCAGAGTGCAGCGTCTGCAGAACTGCAAATACTCATTTACTGCTCTAAACGCACAGAAATCCATTAACTTCACACACCAACACACTCGCACACACTCAGCCTATTGTCTGTGGGAATGTTGTTCAGAGTGGGATTTCCCTCGGTCAGAGAGCGGCTGCGGCTGCGGTAAGAATAGCGTCTCCTGTGTGCAGAGTGTGTTTAACCCACACATCAGCCCCCTCTGTACTCTCTGCACTTCGCCATGGCCAGTCACGCATGAACCATGGCAACAGAGTGTTACCATGGTCACTTGAGAGCTCACCCACTGAAATAAAGTTCTGACAGTACCTGAAAGACAAAACTCTGCAGATGGAAACTTGTTTCTTTGACTTTTAATTATGAGAAGCAGGAAAGATGGAAAAGGGTGGCTACTTTGAACTTTCCCCTGTTAATCATTTTGTCACACTCTCAGACCTCCACTCTGTCCCTGTTAATTTAAAAGATCACTTGAGAATTCCCATGCTCGCCTCTCAGTGAAGACTCTGAGTCCGATTTTAGCAATCTATAGGTGGGCTACCAAACATATGCACTATGCAGGTTGATTTAGGGCTTCAGTGTGTCTTTAGGAGTGATGGGAAAAGTACACTTTGCCATTTCCTTTCAGAGCCAGGTGTGCTCTGCCTTTGGCGGATTGGTATTTTAGCAGCGCAGTGCTTCTGTCCTTTTCAGCAGAGGAAACTGACCTGCTCCTTCACACTGTGAAGGTTTGTGAGAAGCACGTTAATGGGAACAGCAATGTAATTTTTTTTTTGTATTCTCTTTATTGTTGATGTAAAAGTTGAGTTTGTGCACTGCTGTGTGTCCGTGTGGGGGTGTACGCATGCTGGGTGCATGTGGCATGCCTGTGTTGCCAAGATAGCAATAACTGTCAGATGGTTGACTTTTTTTAGGTTAATTTCAACAAGTGGTGCACCTGTGTTTTCTGTTGCCAAGAATGCAATACACCAAAATTTTTACCTGACCACACCTCATTTCCTCATTTCCATCGTAGGTATATTTGCATGCTCCATCGCTATTTAAGAGATGCAGGTGCAAGCCATAAAAATACACTGCTGGCAGTGTCTCAAGACTGCAATGAAGATATGTCATTGCATATTAAACACTCTTTTGTTTGCCTGTCTGTTACTGATCTCTGTCTATTTATCATTCACTCTCTTAATTTACTCCTTTTTATTTTATTGCTCTTGTTAGTACTGCTACTGTGGTACTCTGGTACTATGCTTTGTTTGCTTAGCCATTGGATTGTTATTGTGTTTGTTGCCTGGTTGTTGTTTTAAAGCTTTTGAGTCAAGCCTTTAAAGGCTAACACAATCTTTCTCCATGACACATGAAGAAAGTCCACCACATCTTCTCAATCTGCCGGGAGATATTAAAATTCTGTGCACTGTACATTTGTGCAGGATGTGGAACAACCTTTTGACTTTTAGGACTGTCTAGGGGAATATGAGGCAGAAGGTCAACATAATTATGATGCAAGACTTTTTAGTCTGTCAGAAAAAGACTTAAGACCAAGACTTAAAACTCAAGTTAGATTTACACCCCACTGATTCCACACTCCTCACCTCAGTGATTTGAGATTGGAGTCAAGACTCAAACCCCAGAGACTCGACTCAGACTTTCAACTCAGAGACTCACAATTTGAAGTCTCCAGGGACTTAAATTACTGATGGCTGTGGAATCAAGTGAATTCTAGGACAAATTCTTGGACTTCTAGGAATGGCTGGCCTGAATCAAAGCCACAACCTTCTGATGGTGGAGCCAATAAATACATGGTCAGAGCCCTTCTTCCAAAAAAAATGCAACTATGTAAAATCGTTACTCTGCCTAACCATTCTTTCAACCAGCCTCGTTTTACATACTGGTTCTTTTCTTGCCAATTAGTGAGAAACATTAGTGTGAGGTTCCAGTGCAGTTAGCATGAGGATTTTCCTCTCCTAGTTATTGAAATGCTGGACATTGTACATTTGTGCAGGAAGTGGAACAACATTTGACTTTCAGTACTGTCCAGGGAAATATGGGGCAGAAGGTCATCCTAATTATAATGCAAGACTTTTGAGCAGAAATATCTTTAATCCACGTGGAGCCTTTTCTGTCAGAAACAATCATCAGAGTGTCAAGTATGAAAGATTTAATGATCTCTAGTGGGTCAATTAAAATTGAGACTGGAAACTAGATTCACATCTTGGAGATTTGAGGCTTGACTCAGACCAAGACTTAAGACTCAAGCTGGATTCACACCCCTCAGATTCCACACGTCTCACCTCAGAGATTTGAAACTTGCCTAGGACTTAAGACTCAAGACTCAGGAACTTGAGACTCAACTCAGACTCACATCTCAAGAAACTTGAGACTCAACTTAGACTCTCAGGGACTTGAGACTGGACTCTGACTTACATCTCAGAGCCTTGAGACTCAACTCTGACTCATGTCTCTGAGCCTCAACTCTCTCACATCTCATGAAACCTGAGACTCACCTCAGAGATTGAAATTGCCATAATCAATGATGAATGACTAGGGCTTTAAGAGAGAACTAGGGCGATTTCTTGGACATCTAGGTATGGATGATTATAGTTGTGGCATTACTCAGAATCAAACCTAACCTCCTAAATATGGGGCCAATGCTTAGACATCCTGGAGCCCCCTTCTGGGGGGCAGGTCATCTTAATTACGATGCAAGACTTTGGAGCAGAAAGATCAAGTCTTTAAACCACATGGAGCCATTTATGTCCAAAAAAAATGAGTGGCAATTATGAAATGTTTACTTATCTTTAGTGGGTCGAAACTTGAGACTAGATTCACATCTTAGATTTGAGGATTAACTCATACCAACAACACTCAAGATGGATTCACATTCCACAGGTTATGACTTCGATCTTAGAGACCCAACTCATAGACTCTTTTATCTTTGAGCCTCAACTCACTCACATATCCGAGCATCAACTCATACTCACATGTCAGAGCCTCAAGGCTCAACTTAGACTCATATTTCAGAGCCTGTTGGCTCAAATCAGATTTGCATCTCAAGACACTTGAGGCTCAACTCTGAGATTAATCATTATCAATGATGGATGACTGTGGTATTAAGAGAGAACTAGGACAATTTCTTGAAGTTATAGGTTTGGATGTTTATAGTTAGAGTGGCATTACTTAATCACTCAACCTCGTGAAGATGGGACCAGTGCTTAGAAATTCTGAAGACCCATTTTTTACCAATCATATTTCATATACTGTTTTTTTTTTTTTTTTGTCACAAAACATCAGTGTAAGTTTCCAGTGCAGTTTTCTTATCCTAGTCATTGAAATGCTGCACACTGTACATTTGTACCTTTGACTTTCATGACTCTCCAGAGGAATATTGAGCCAGAAGGTCATTCTAATTATGATGCAGGATCAAGTCTTTAAACCAATATGTGCCTTTTTAGTCTGTCAAAAAAACATGAGTGCCCAGTATAATACAGGAACTGATCTCTAGTGGGTCAATTAAAATTGAGACTGGTGGCTCAACTCAGGTTTACATATTAGAGATTTGAGACTTGACTCAAAATTGAGACTTATTCCACAAAGATTTAAGACTCAGTTTGGACTTCTATCCAATAGATTTCACAGTTGGACCTCAGAGGCTGGATACTCATAGGCTTAAGAATCAACTCAGATTTGGGATTGGGGAATCTCTCCGTAAACATGGAGCCTTTTCAGTATGTCAGAAAAAGATAAGTGTCCAGTATAATACACTTACTGATCTCTAGGGGTTTAAATAAAATTGAGGCTGAAGACTCAGATTCACATTTTAGAGATTAGAAAATTGATCCATATTTATACCACAAAGACTTAAGACACCAACGTCCCAATAATCAAGACTTAGAGTTTCACAATTTACAGTTTTGAGATTAAGGATTCAGACTAAAGCCTTTTGAGATGTGAGATTCAACTCAGGTGCAGACTCGTTTTAGAGGTTTAAGATTTAACCCAAATAAAGAGAATTGAGCCTCTGAATCACAACTGAAACTCAAGACTTCACTCAGACTTGGATCTGAGAGAGTTGAGGCTCAGCTTGGACTCACACCTCAGAGACCTGAGACATAATTTGAGATTCAATGCTTACTTATACCTCAGAGACACAAGAATCGACTGCAGCACAAGACTTGAGTCAAACTTTGAGTTTTTAGATTTAAGTTAGTAGTAGTACATGAGTTAGGCTCAGGCTCAGATTCATAACTTATACTCATAATGTGATTCAGACTTAACTCTCAGAGATTTGAGACTCCACATAAAGACATGAGACTTGACTCCGATTCCCAATAGAGCGTTTTGAGATTTAAGTTAGTCTAACAACTCGGAGATGCAAGACTTGACTGACCTGAGACTCATAATTGGAATTTAGAGACGTAAACCTCAACTCAGGCTCCCATCCCAGAATATTGACTTAGACTTTCAGTTCAGACTTGCAATTCAAGACTCCATGGATTCCAGGGACTGAACGTTCACCTAAATTATCAAAAATAAAGTACAATTCCAGAAAATTGATGCTCAAGCCTACCATCAATGAACTTAAGGCTTATGACCCAAAGACTTGAGACTTGCATAAGACTCGCTTGAGAGAACAGGTTATTCCATCAATGGAATAACTTTTTCTTCCCTGATGGCACGGGCATATTCCAAGAAGACAATGTCAGGATTCATGGTGCTGGATTTGTGAAAGAGTG
Organism: Astyanax mexicanus; assembly: GCF_023375975.1. Classification (NCBI taxonomy): domain Eukaryota; kingdom Metazoa; phylum Chordata; class Actinopteri; order Characiformes; family Acestrorhamphidae; genus Astyanax; species Astyanax mexicanus. The sequence goes on along the minus strand of NC_064425.1, from coordinate 12,290,647 downwards.
GTTCAGGGAGCATGAGATCATCATTTCCAGACCTTAACCACATTGAGAATCTTTGGGATGTGCTGGAGAAGGCTTTGTGCAGCGGCCAGACTCTACCATCATCAATGCTACAAGATCTTGGTGAAAAAGTAATGCAACACTGGATTGAAATAAATCTTGTGACATTGTCGAAACGATGAAACAGCCAATGCTGTCTAACCAAATATTATAAGTGTGTGACCTTTTTTTTTTTTTTGGTGGCGACTTTTTTTTTTTTGGCCAGGCAGTAACTCTGTATGCTGACAGAGATCTGTTCCAGACAGGAACAGTGTATAATGGTGTGAATCATCTTTTGCTTTGCAGCCCCACCGAGCACCCCAACACCTGGATTCCTTTAATTACACTCACGTCTTCGTTAGGGAGGTGAGCTCATTAGTGAAGCAGAGCGAGGATGGGATGGAGCTTACAGCTCATCACCATGGAGACGGGAGATGTAGAGCATCAGAGACTGAGTGAAACATTGTCTGTCTGTGTGGAAATTAGAAGTTTGTTATTATATTATAAAGTGTAACTACATGGACACACTTGCACTTGTGTCAACTGTTCGACAATAAAGAAGCGTGTAATTGTGCAGAGTCAGCACTTTGTTCGTGTTCGCTGCCTCTAAGTGGAGCGTTTCTCTAAGCAAATATAATCAAAGCAGCTTCTCTAATCTTCTGCCTTTTGAGCTTTTTTAGTTAGTTTAGAAATTTGTGTGTGTGGTGGGAGTTAAGGCGCACCAAATAAAAAAACGTCTTAGCAACCACAGAATTACCACAGTAACCATGTAATATATAACCGCAACACACCTCTAATATCATCAAATACATATAGCTAAACCTAAGCAACAATCTTCCATGCCACAGAAATCACATAGAAACAGCCGAGCAACAACCTTAACTACAGTGGCAACAACAAAGCAATAACAAATAAACTGCTTTTCTACTAGATTATAGAGCATTGCTGTGAGGATTTGATTGCATTCAGCAACTTTATTAGGGTCAAAGTGTTCGATGTTCAACACCCCACCTCAGACCCAACTCCACACCTCATCCCAAAGGTACTGGATGGAGCTTCATCATTCCAGAGAACACACAATTGTTATGCACACGTAGACACACAGCAGTGCCCAAATCCAACTTTTACATCAACAATAAATAGAATGCATGAATGTGAACGAGCAGGTCAGTTTCCTCTGCTGTGAAGCACTGAACACATGCAGGTAGCTGCGCTGTTAAAATAGCAATCAGCCAAAGTCAGAGCACACCTGGCTCTTAAAGGGAATGGCAAGTGACACACTTTTTTTTTTGTGTAACATGCAAGAAACCAATCCAACCCATAATTAAAAAAAGAGAATTAGTACATGCCTTTTGCGTGTTTTGAGTTGCACAAGGTGTACTTTTCCTGTCGTTACGATAGCAAAGACACACAGACGCTGTAAGTCAAGGGCCCCTTGTTTCTGTAGTCTTTCAACTTGGAAACTAAAGCTAAATTGGTCAAACTAAGACACTGTTTGACATTACTTTTGATTAGTAAGTGAGTTGTGGTGATGCTGTGGTTTGAAAGAGTGATTTTATCTGGATGATTTCTGAGATGTTCTGTGCATTTGGGCTACAATTCTATTAAAAATGAGCACACTCACTTTTTGGTCCTCTCAGTGAGAATGAACACATTTTTTTTAGTCCACACCTCCAGAAAGGAATGTGTTTTACTGTTATATTAAGTATTAATATCAAGCTGGGCCCGCTGTGCCTTAGCTACTGTAATTGTCAGCTTTTTGTCCCTGTGATTGGACCTTTGGAAAGGAGAGTGGATTATGTGAACTTTAGAAGGATTGTGAAGGATTTTTTTCTCTCTCTCAGAGATTTTGTGCTCAAGCGTGTCACTTGCCATTCTCTTTAAGAGCAAGGTGTGCTCTGACTTTGGTGGATTGCTAATTTAACAGTGCAGCTACCTGGACGTGTCCAAGCTTCCCAGCAAAGGAAGCTGACCTGCTTGTTCATGTTGTGATGGTTCGTGAGCAGATCATTTATGAGAACAGCAATGTTATTTTATTTTGTATTCTATTTATTGTAGATGTCAAATTTGGCTTTGTGTGCCGCTGTGTGTTCAGTCAGTGGCACACCTGTATTTTCTTTGCCAAGATAGCAATAAACCAGACATTTACCTGAACACACCTCATTTCCAGACCACCATGCCCATCAGTGTAGATACATTCACAAGCACTGTTGAAAAAAGGCTCTAGGCGGGGTGTAAGATAGCAATGAGCATCATGCCACTGTGATCCTAAGATAGATGAAGATGGATGGATGGATGGAAAACTTCTGAGTAAAATGGTACAGTTGTTTTTGCTGTTGTTGAAAATTGCCGAACAACACAAAGATGAGACAGTCAAAGGTCAAAGACTGAACAGTCTGTTTGCAGCTGGATTACATTAGTAGCTCTTGTGTGTGTGTGTGTGTGTGTGTGTGTGTGTGTGTGTTAGAGAGAGAGACACTCCTCTTGGTCAGATGAATCATCAGACTATTTCTGTACAGCAAAAGTGCTCATTATATGTCGCCTAGGAAACCTTGTACACTTACACTCTCTCTCTCTCTCTGTCTCACACACACACACACACATGCACACACAATCCAACAGGTTGCTTGAACAAGTACATCTTCATCTCTCTCTCTTTCTCTCTCAGTATCTCTCTCTCTTTCTGGTGCTGGATGTTCTGCTGTAGTGTTTGATCTGTCGGAAGAGTTCTGGTTTTGTAAGTTCACTGAATGTTCCTGTTACAGATGTGCAGCAAGAGAAGCTCCTCCCACAGCAGCCTGCTGTGCAGATCATCAGTGTAAAAAGGGCAATCACTACTGACTGAAACACTCACACACACACAAACACACACAGGCCAATTATATCTAAAGTTCATGCCTAATTATAGAAACTGAGCAGTGTGGGGCCGAGCGGGGCGGGGGTGCCCCAGGTTAGAACCCAAATTTGCGTATGACAAGCCTTGTGTGTGTAAGTCTGTGCTTGTAATGGCCAGATGTCCCGACAAAGATAGCAATATATGAGATGTGTGTGTGTGTGTAAAGGTCACTGGTCTGGGTCATGTCCCAGATTAGTGCGTGGGTGTGTGTGAATCATAAAATTAATTGGTAATGATGTGAATTCCAGTATGAATTCAAAAGCAGCTGCTTAGTAATGATTTTAATTCCAGTATGAATTTAAAAGAAGCTGATTTGAATTTCAGCATAAATCCAGAAGCAATGTACTGATGTGAATGCCAGAATAAATGTAAAATAGGGTAATAAAGTCAATAATAAACCTAGTCATCTAGAACACAGGGTTTAGTTCTTTACAGTGTTTACAGTTTTTAGTGTGAACAGGGTTTAGTGTATACAGTGTGAACAGTGTTTACAGTGTTTTACAAGGTATACTGTTTACAGTATGAACAGGGTTTAGTCGGAACAGGGTTTACTGTGAACAAGTTTTAGTGTGAACAGGGTTTACAGGGTTTACTGTACACATGATTTAGTGTTTACAGGGTTTTACAGTGTTTAGTGTGAACAGGGTTTAATGTTTACAGTGTAAACAGGGTTTAGTGTGAGCAGTGTTTACAGGATTTAGTGTGAATAGGGTTTATAGTATTTAGTGTGAACAGGGTTTAGTATTTAGTGTGTACAGGGTTTAGTGTTTACAGTGTAAACAGGGTTTAGTGTGAGCAGTGTTTACAGGATTTAGTGTGAATAGGGTTTATAGTATTTAGTGTGAACAGGGTTTAGTATTTAGTGTGTACAGGGTTTAGTGTTTACAGTGTAAACAGGGTTTAGTGTGAGCAGTGTTTACAGGATTTAGTGTGAATAGGGTTTATAGTATTTAGTGTGAACAGGGTTTAGTATTTAGTGTGTACAGGGTTTAGTGTTTACAGTGTAAACAGGGTTTAGTGTGAGCAGTGTTTACAGGATTTAGTGTGAATAGGGTTTATAGTATTAAGTGTGAACAGGGTTTAGTGTGAGCAGGGTTTGTAGTGTTTAGTGTTTACAGGATTTAGTGTTTTCTGTTTGGTATCTTTAGTGTTTGTTATGTAGCTGCTGTATCATCACTGTCACTCACTGTACAACGTGCCAGTCTGTAACGCTGACTTGCTGACTGTGTGTGTGTGTGTGTGTGTGTCCCAGTAAAGAGGGAGTGGTGAGTGTGTGATGTACAACATGCTAACATGTGCAAATCAGTACACGCACAGATAACATGATCATTTATTTATTATTCATATCATGTTTATCAACACTCACCCTCCCACTCACACACACACACACACACACACACAGATAACACTGTCATAAAAATGGTCACTTCACATAAAAAAGACCAGATTTTGACCTGACTCCTGAATCCTGTGTGATTCTGACAAATCCTGTTTTTTTACACTCTGTCTTTGGAACTGAATCACTCCGCTGAACTGTTTTTGGTGTAGTGTTGCCCTCAGGCAACAAATAAAATGTTTGGTTATTACACTTTTTCAGACCATATCTATGTCTAATACAAGAAGTCGTCCAAGTGGGTCATGAACATAAAGATGTATATGTGCAAAAAATATATAAACAAGTATATTTGGCTATTTTTGAAGTAGTGGTTCTCTCTAATCTCTGTTTCTGGAGACTTTCTACAGCCTGTCTTTAATGTCTTGGGTTCCTTTCTCTTAAACCCTTGATCTGATTCAACTTATAGATTGATCAAGAGTCAAAATCGAAATTAAAGTGTTTTATAACCACAGGGACTCCCAAAAATAAACCTCCAGAAAAATATTATTTATGCCATAGAGGTTTAAGAACAAAACACTGAAACATGAAAAAGTGAGTGTACCACTGTTATTTAAACACAATCCCCTGTTCATATTACTTTACTTTTCATTGAGGACTCTGTTTCTCTAATAGCCCTTTACAACAAAAAGAACTCTTCAACAGTTTCCATTCAGTCTTATAAGAACCTTGGTGCTTTTCAGTGAACCAGCCCACATTGTAACCAAGATTACGTCACAGATTGGCTGTCGACATTGCTCCTTGCTTCTTTATGCCCACATATGTCGTCATGGTTTGTGCAAAAAAAAGTACTATTCTTCGTTTCCAGCTTGGAACAAACATTTTTTGGAACAAATATTTTATCTGGTGGAAAAGCTCTGCAGACAGAAGTTTGAGTAGTTGGATTCTCCTCATGCTCTAAAGCAAATTCTCCATTTGAAGTCTTGGCTTATCTTTATGTTGTTAATGATGTTTTTATTTTAAGTCATTTTGGTTCCTTCCAAGTCCTTATTGCTTCTATACTCTTATTCAGTGCTGGTTTAGTTTAGTGGTCTTTTAGTGTGAAACCTCCACAATCTTAATCTTGGAAAAATTGGCTTAACAATTCCCTGGAGATCATCTTGAGACAGAAGCCGTTATGATAGCTGAGAGCACCATGAGGCTTTAGATCACAAAGAACCCAGTAGTAGAACCCTTCTGCTGTTTTACCTATTCTGTACATGATTCTACAGGTTCCTGCTTGTGGGTGGGGCTTATATGCTACAGCTGTGTGTCTGCATTCTGCTGCTGGTTCTCCAGTGAGGTGCAGGTTCAGGTCTGAAGGAGCTGTTTTTGGGGTTGGTGGTGAGGATGTCCTGTTTTAACGGGAGCTTTACTGTAAATGTGAACGAGCTAAAACACCATTTAAGAGCTGAAGGAGTGCTTAGTGAAGAAAGTAACCTGATAATGTTCCGGATTTAGAGTGTGAAAAGAGCTTCTGCTGCTCTCCCTCACTCTCTATCCCTTCCTCCCTTAATCTCTCTCTCTCTCTCTCTCTCTCTCTCTCTCTCTGTCTCTCTCTTTCTCTCTCTCTACTAGAGCTCATTTAGAGATCGATTCTGTTCGCTCAGATTAAAGGTGTAAATGGAGGGGAAAATACTTCATCTTCTGCTCCTCATCCTCTGCCTTGGGTAACATGCAGCAAGAAAACCAATTGCTGCACCTCTCTCTCTCTCTCTCTCTCTCTCTCTCTCTCGCTCTCTCTCCTTTCTCTCTCTCTTGCTCTCTTTACCCCTTTTTCTGTTTCTCTCTTGCTCTCTCTACTCCTCATTTTTTGTCTCTGTCTCTCTCTACCCATCTTTCTCTGTCTCTCTCTCTCTACCCCTCTTTCTCTATTTCTACCCTTCTTTCTGTCTCTCTTGCTCTCCATATCACCCCCCTCTTTCTTTGTCTCTGTCTCTCTCTACCCCTCGTTCTGTTTTTTTCTTTCTCTCTCTACCCATCTTTCTCTCTCTTTCTCTACCCCTCTTTCTGTCTCTCTCTTGCTCTCGATCTAACCCCCCTTCTCTGTATCTCTCTCTCTATCTCTATCTCTTTTTCTGTTTTTCTCTTGCTCTCTCTACTTATCATTTTCTATCTCTCTCTCTACCCCTCTTTCTGTCTGTCTCTCTCTTGCTCTCGATCTCACCCCCCCTTCTCTGTATCTCTCTCTCTCTCTCTCTACCCCTCTTTCTGTTTTTCTCTTGCTCTCTCTACTTCTCATTTTCTGTCTCTGTCTTTCTCTACCCATCTTTCTCTGTCTCTCTCTCTACCCCTCATTCTCTCTCTCTCTACCCCTCTTTCTGTCGCTCTCTTTCTTGCTCTCAATCTCACCCCCCCCCCTTCTCTGTCTCTCTCTCTCTCTCTCTCTCTCTGGGCTGTCCCTGCTTTGCTCTGTGCAGGCTGTAGTGTCTGTACTGTGACCCAGGGGACTGTGTGTGTGTGTGTGTGTGTGTGTGTGTGTGTGGTGAGCAGCTCAAGGGAGGGTGTGTGAGGTTAATGTGGGATTGACTCTCTTCTCCTCGTGAGCAGAACCCCCCCAACCCCCCTCACTGCAGAGGAGATGCCAGCACACTGGCGCTCGGCCGCCCTGTTCTCTGTTCTGAGTGCTGCCTCATTTGTTCCCCAGCATTCAGCAGCATCGTCTACTACCGAATCCAGCATTATAAAATCTGCCCATTTACTGAACAAAACCCAGAATAAAATATGTAATATTCACAGAAGCACACATTGCAACCAATTGCATAAAGGATGTCTTAAACCTTTTTTAAACACCCAGAGGAGGCAGCTCTATTTCAGTGCATCTCTGAACCTAGCTAAAGCCTTCCTTTTCAGAATGTATAAACAAAACATATTTTGTGTCCAAATTTACGCCCCAGTTTTCTAAATCTAAATCATATTGAAAGTCAACTTAAACCTCAAACAGAGCCTCAAACAAAAATTCCATTCTCAACCAGAACCTCAACCATATCCCCAAACCAAAGTCTCAATCAGTACATAAAATCTCACCCAGAGCCATGAGCTTCAAATAGAGCTTCAATCATCAGCCTCTCCATCATAATCTCTCATCTAAACCAGATCCTTAAACTCTCAATCAGAGTCTCCAACTTTAACCAGAACAAGAGCCTCTGTTCCTATCCAGACCTCCTGAATCTTAACCGAAGCGTCAAATCTTGACCAGAGTCTCTAACCTCAACCAGAACCTTTAATTTCATCCAGAGCCTCAGGTCACAACCTGAGCCCGGAATCTCAACCAGAACCTTAAATTTCATCAAGAGCCTCAGGTCACAACCTGAGCCCCGAATCTTAACCAGAGTCTTACCTTAGATAGTGTCTTAGCCAGAGCCTCAAACCGCAAACAAAGTCTCAAGCTAACAAGAACCCTAAACCTCTTTAAATCTTAAATCCTAAAGCTTAAAAAGAGTCTAACCTATCCCAACATCTAAATCTTGAGTTGGAGACACAAATATCAACAGTATCCTCAAACACAAGACCTCAATCCTAAACCACAGCCTTACATCTCCACCACAACATTAAATACCAGGCATAGTCAAATCTCAACCAGCATCACTCATTTCAGCCACAGCATCTAACCAAAACCCAATGCTTCAAATCTCAACCAAAGCCTCAAATATCAACCAGAGCCTCTAACTTAATCAAATGCCCCCAACCTCAAAAAGAGCTTTAAATCTAAAAAGCAGCCTTAAATCGCAACCAAAGCTTTAAACTTCAACCAGAAGCTAATCCAATGCCTGGAAGCTTTAACCAGAGCCTCTAACCTAACCCAAAACTGAACCCCAAAAGAGCCATTAACCTAATCTAAAGCCCCAAACCTCAACCAGGGCTTTAATTTTCAGCCAGAGCCTCTGACCTGAACAAAGCCTCAAATCTTATCCGCACTCTTGGACCTCATGCAAAGCTCCAGGAAATTTCAGAACTTTTAAATATGACATAAGACCTCGAAACTCACACCAAAACACCCTGAGATAAAATGAAATAGATGGAGAATGCAGACTTATGCCTGAAGCAGGAAGAAATCTGCTCAGTCACACCACCCACTACCTCTTTACACACACACACACACATATTAGACATGGTCTACCATAGAGAAATAAAACAGAGGCCATCATCAAAACCTTTCAGACATAATAGAGCTCTATTACACAGAGAGAGAGAGAGATTTGTGAGTGCTAGAAGGAAATCTCCTTTTCTTTCATCTTTCTGAATGAATGGATAACTATTACAGTGTTTTACGTCCAGAGTGCATTACCCTCCCTGCCTCGCTACCTTCTGTTCTAAAACCAGAGCTACTGATATGTTTACTGCTGTGTCTCTATGGTGAAAGTACCACTTATTAGTAGAACATAGCATATTGTAACTTTTACTACATTGCTCCTGTTCCACAGTATAGTTAAAGAATCTGTAATTGCACCATCACTGTTCTATACCTGGCAGATCTATAAAATCACTGCTTAGTAGGAATGCACTAAAACCAAGGTCAAATACTGAACAGTTTTCAACCATTGAATAAATAACATACCATATTTTTTGACAGTGCTTCTTATCAAACAATTCACATTTTTAATATGCCAGCATAAAACCAACACAGCACAGTATATTTACCTCAGCAGCGCTATACTAATCATGAATTTACTTCAGCTGTGCTGCACTTGTCAAGCATTTAGCTAGCAAGCTGTCTTTATTCATAAAGTTACCTCAGCACAGCTATTCTAATTATAAACGCCTTTTAAAGCGGTGCAATTTGTCATACATTTACGTCAGCCATGCTATTCTAATCATGAACATAGTAGCAGTGATAATCAAGAATGGCAAGACAGTCTTTTGGTAAAACACAGGCTTAAGCTAAGATACCTCAGCAAACACTACTATCTTAGTCCTGTACAACTTGTTCCTTTCGGCTGCCAAACAGCCAGCTTGAGAAGAGGTAGTAAACTGAGAAAACTAATATTAAAGTGGTCCTGAATTGTTTATTAAAATATATATAATTTAAGTTTAAAATAAGTTTTATGAGAACATAATTAAATTAAGCCTATTCTTTTGAAAAGGGGGTGGAGTGTGATTCTGCTGCAGCTGCTGAATAAATAATGTTTTTGATCAAATAATTTTGGTTTCCAAATATTCAGTGCATCTCTTACAGTTGGTGTTGTACAGTGCAGAACCTGGAACTAAGTCATCAATGTTCTAAAGCTGAAAGTTTCACAAACCTTTGATATTTTATACTGTTATTACTGTTTGAATGAAAGACACATAGTAAACGCACTGTTACTGATCTCGAACCAGAGCATCTGTTACCGTTATTGTGTGTGTGTGTGTGTGTGTGTGTGTGTGTGTGTCTCTGTGTGCGCGCACGCAAACTGCAGAGGCATTCAGCAGCAGGGTGTCAGACACACTTCCAGTCAGATCGATAGATCTCTGACAGCCCAAACACACACACACACACACACACACACACTGCCTCCAGCTGATGAGAGATGATTGACAGCTGTCACTCACAGGCGTTGGTGACGGCAAAGCTGTTGGCGGTCTCGATGTTGTCCACGTGCGGAACAAGGTTAAAAGGTGCCTCTGTGGCGTTGGGGCTGGTGTTGTGCAGAAATATGGCCAATCGGAAAGCTGTGTACTCCTGATCAGTGTTTCTGATGAACAGCCCACCTGTATGCACACACACACACAAACATATATATTACATACCATTTATCAACTTAAACATCATATAATCTGTCCGAACATTTTCAGACACTCTTCTGCTGAATGTGGTCTGCGGCTTCCAGCTGTGTAATCTCCATTAAAAAAACACTAACCAATAGAATGGGACACTCTGGAGCAGATGTGATCACATGACCCTAAGGTCATGCTCAGTGCCAGGTGTGGGCCAGGGGGGTATAAAGCCCCCCAACCCAGTATTAAACTGTGGTGCGGTGGAACTGGTGTTTAATGGAGTGATGGTATGATCACTCCACTACTTCTGGCATGAGCTCGAGTGTCCAAACTAATCATCCAACACCAGAGCTTGACCGCATACTGAGGCTGAATGCTATCAAATGCAGTCTGGGGTGCATTTCCCAAACCGTTCTTAAGGCTAAGAACTTTGTAACCTAGTGTGTGTACGTGTTTATACTAGTACGTCTTAAAAAAAAATAGAATATCATTAAAAATGTACTTTATTTCAGTAACACCAGCAGATGACATGGATCTCCAAACCATCACTGATTGTGGAAACTTCACACTCCTTTGATTTTCAAGATTTTCCCAGAAAATCTTACAGCACTTCATGTTTCCCTCTGCTGACAACTTTTATGAAGATGCAGATTTCATTTTCCAGCAGGACTTGGCACACTGCCCACACTGCCAAAAGTACCAAATGGTCTTATATATTGGTCTTATATAACATTCTATCTCATTCAGGTTGGTGTGAAACCTGACAATATTGTTGATGCATATTAAATTGTAAATGTAGTTTGATTGACAGTCAACATTTTTCTTTATAATTGGACCTTTTAATCAAATTTTAATAAAATATTCCTGTTCTAAAAGCTCCCTGGCAGAAAGTTATCAAATTACACCACATGCTTATGAAAACACTGTCTGATGTCGGAGATGCTGTTTTACGTGTTCTCAGAAGATATTGGGGGAAAAAATGTCGTTAAAAAATCGCATACCATTAAAATGGTGGAGGGATACCTCCAAAAACTGTACAAGTCGTCGTCATCTTTGTCATCATCATTATACCATATAAAATTCAGGAGACTTGGACATGTCACAGGTATATTATTAATATTATCAGTAGTACACCAATACTGTATAGAAATCAGAGTTGATTATGATTTTCTCTGTAATGAAGCATCAATTTTACAACAAAGTCTGATATTTTGGAATGTCTGTGGAGTTTACACGCCTTTAGCAAAGAGAGTTCACTAATATTTGAACACATGGTAAGCTATGAATGGATTAGGATGTAGAAGAAAATAAAATGTCTATAACAGATTAATATATTTCTTTCTCTCTCTCTCTTTCTTTTTTTCTCTGTGAATGTAACTCGCCCTGTGTAATGTGTTTAGCGCATTAACTTTCTGCTCAGCACGATGCGGAGCCATTCCATTACACAGAGAGAGAGAGAGCTGTGTGTGTGTGTGTGTGTGTTGCTGGTAAGAAACACAATAATGTAAACTCTCTCGGCTATATTATTGATACTGCTAGAAAATTATATATGATTCGTATATTATTATAATTATTATTCACATATTAATAGTATTAATATAAATAATACTATTTTAGTAATATCACACTGTATCATGCATACATTTAACCACTATATGTGTGTGTTTAGAGCTACACACTCATGTAAATAAATACTCTGATTTCTGAATGATGTTGCACAAACCTAATATCATTACCAACAATAATATAAATTGTTATTAATAATAACAATATATTTAACCTAATAATATTAGTATTATGATTCTTGTTTTTATTAACTGTCCTTCTGGTGTTAGTGAAGCAGTCCTAACAGCATGCTGAACTGAACAGACTTGACTGTGTGTGTGTGTGTGTGTGTGTGTGTGTGTGTGTGTGTGTGTGTGTGTGTGTGTGTGTGTGTGTGTGTGTGTGTACACTGCAGTAGTGCTCTGAACAAAGCGCGCGCTCTGAAACATTGATGAGCTTTCACATGCGGGTTCCCAACAATAAACAAAACACGCACACCAACACACGCGCGCCAAGATAGCGGCACATGCGGACATCAGAGCAGTATGTGTGTGTGACTGTGTGTGTGTGTATTACTCACCTATCTGGACGCTGCTGGGGAAAGCCCCCTCCGCGAGCCCCCACAGCAGCGGCAACACGACGATCCGCATCGCAGCTCAAACTCACACACACTCACACACACAGTCACTCACACACACTCACTGCGCGAGGAGGCATGGAGCAGCGCGAGACACGCGGAGAGCGAGAGAGGAACAAAATAAAAGAAAACGCACTCACACTCTCTCACACAGAGAGAGAGAGGTAGAGAGATAGAGAAAGATCCACTCAGCGCGAGCGAGAGAGAGACACTAAGACATGCTGCAGACAGTGCGCCGCTCTCGCGCTCTGCGAGAGAGAGAGAGAGAGAGAGAGAGAGAGAGCGAGAGCGCGGGAGGAAAAGACATGCGCATGTATCCCCCTCTCTCTGTTGAGTTCAGCTCAATTAACTATATAGATATAGAGTTTCCTCCAAAAGTGTTGGAACAGTGAAGCCAATTCAATTATTTCTGCTGTGGACTGAAAACATTTGGGTTTGATATTAAAAGAGTTTTAAATGAAATTTAAAGGTGTGTCCTGATACATTGATTATTCAAACAATAAACAGCGCTTTATGTGTACGCTCAGTTTCAGATTTGAGTTGTATCTGCAGTACATTTATAGTTAAAGAAACCAGCATGAAAACCAGAGAGCTGTCTATGAGTGAAAATCAATAAATTCTGCCATTGCTCAAATATTGTCAATAGCTAGTACAACTGTATGGAATTTTCTAAAGAAGAAAGTCGTCACTGGTGTAGTAAAAAAACAGATGATGAACAGGTAGACCAAGGAAGACCACACCAGTTGATGACGAATACATTGGGGGTGCTGTAAAGAAAGACTCTAAAATCACTGTTATTGACATCAGCAACAACCTCCAGAGGGCAGGAGTGAAGATATAACAATCTAAATTGATCTGTTTCAAAATATTTGCTTGCAAAATACCTGAAAATGAAAGCTGGAATGTTAATGTTTTGTCTCATATTCATGTTTTAATGTCAAACACAAATGTTTTCAGCGGAAAAGAAGGGATCAGACTCACTGTTCTTTTGGAGGCGACTGTATATTTATTAATGTATCCTTTAGAGAAATGGACAGACCAATAAAAATGTTCCAAAAAATGTAAGATATCATTGTTTCTGAAAATCCCAAGATCATGCTGATTGCATCAGCAGCCAGAATAAGAGAAAGAACTTAACTTAAGACTTATTTCTTAACTCAGGCTAAAGATTTAAGACTCACCTCTGACCTGACACTAACTCAGACCTAGCTCATACTTCAGAGACTCAAGACTCAACTTTTACTAATATTTCAGACACTTGACAGTCAACTTGGACTCACAACCAGTCTTGAGACTCAACTTTGAGTCACACCCCAGAGACTCAAACTTATACTTTAGTGAGTAAAATCTGAAGTCAAACCATAAAGGGTCGACTTGGACTTAAAGACTCAATTTGAAGTGACTGCAAACGCTCATGCCCCAACGTTTTTCTGTGTACATAAGTCTGCACTCAGGACCTATTCAACTCATACACCTAAAAAATAGACTTTTCTCTTTCTCAGACATCTAAAATCCAACTTAGGCTTGCACCCAAAAGACCTGACTTTGACTCAAACCCCGGAGAGCTGACTCAGACTCACACCCCAGAGAGCTGACTCAGACTCACACACAAGAGACTTGGGTCAAACTCATACCCCAGAGAGCTTAGTCAGACTCACATGCCACTTGACTCAAACGTACACGTCAGAGATTTGATTCAAAACTCAACACGTACAGACTACATTTAGAATCACATCCCAAAGGGTTTACTTAGACTCATCCCCCAGAGGCTTGACCCATTCACACCCCTAATTTATGACTCAGATTATCACTACAAAATAAGCTCAGATTTCAGATACTTAAACTCATCTCTAATTCACTAAATGTGTGACTCAGACTCTCACTCTCAATAGAGACTTACACCCTAGAGACTCACCTGTAGTTCTCTGTTTCAAATCAGTTGACAAGTTAATTTATTGTACCCTTTTCCTTCTTGGTTTGGTTTGGTTTGGTTTCACACAAGGAAAACTGCATGTGCAACAAAATGTGTCACAACAAACCACATGGTCAAAAAAGTAAATACAAAAAGAAGGCTCTGTGCATATTAATGTGCAGTTTAAGATGAAATGTCGGTAGAGATGACATTTGTAATTATTTGGGTAATAAATCAGATTATGCTGCACCTGTACAGCTGTTCATATCAAATAAGGGAGTATATTAGAAGGAGCCTAGAGCTCCAAAAAGAGCTCAAACTTCAGAGACTTGAGAAACTCACACCTCTGACTTGCACCTCAGAAACCTGAGACTAGACTGAGACTCTCACTCTCATCAGAGACTTGCTATGGCTTCACAGGCTTGCATGTCTTACAAATGTCTTACATTTGCATAACAGTAATGAACAAATCTACAGCTTCTACAAACACATCCCTCATCCTCACACTCACTGCAGTAAAGCTTTAGCTGTTTGTGCAGTGCTTTTATTGTATCTGTGGTTGTTTACTGTAATGTTTTTGCAAAACAAGCAAAACTAAACAGGCATAAACTGATCGGTGTGTTTACGAACTTGTGCGTGAGTGAAAGTGAATGAACAAATGAAGGTGTGTTTCTGAGAGCATTCCTGTGTTTTCTGTTTGCGTGCAGGAATGCTGATGCTAGGTCCTTCCTGCGGAGTAATGCAGGGGTCTCTGCAGGACATAGTGTGTGTGTGTATGTGAGAGCAGCTGTGTCACACAGCCCATTCATAATCAGTACAGCCTACGGTACAAGCAGCAGATGGAGGGGGTTGTGTCTGGGTGTGTAGGGGGTGCAGTGGTGGGCGGCTTAGGGTCTCTCTGGTTTAAATAATTATATAAAGTAAATAAAAATGGTTTCCAGTAAACTTAGTTGTTCTACACTCATTTTTAACTTTTCCAGCTCAACTGATCCTATAGTAGCACCTTATAGTCCTGTATCTGTACTTTATTATTATCCTTCTGTTCTTCAATGATCAGAAACCCACAGGATAGACCACCACAGATACAGTGGCTAAAAAAACTGTGAAACATTATTCAGCCCCCCTATATCAATACTTAGTAGAGCCACCTTTTGCTGCAGTTACAGCTGCAAGTCTTTTGGGGTTTGTCTTTACCAGCTTTGTGCATCTAGAGACTGAGATTTTTGCTCAATCTTCTTTACAAAACAGCTCATGCTCAGCCAGGTTGGATGGAGAGCATCTGTGAACAGCAATTTTCATGTCTTGACACAAAAGCTCAATGTGATGGCCATTCCAACACATTAATATTCTTTAATCTGTAGCTCTGGCTGTATGTTTAGGGTCATTATCTTGCTGGAAGGTTAATCTTCTTCCCAGTCTCAAGTCTTTTTGCAGCTTCAAACAGGTTTTCTTTTTTCCATAATTGCCCTGTATTTATCTCCATCTATCTTCCCATCAACTCTGACCAGTTGGCCCTGCTGAAGAAAAGCATCCCGGCAGCATGATGCTGCCACCACCATGTTTCACAGATGGTGTGTTCAGAGTGATGAGCAGTGTTACTTTTGTGGCACACATAGCGTTTTGCATTTAGGCCAAAATGTTCCTTCTTCCGCAAGTGGCACTTCTTATGTCTTTCTTTTAACAATGTTTTTTTTTATCTTGCCATTCTTCCATAAAGGCCAGATTTGTGGATTGTTGTCCACCTGAGTTGTGGATTTCTGCAGCTCCTCCAGAGTGACCAGGGCCTCTTGGCTGCTTTTCTGATTAGTGCTCTCCTTGTTCGATTATAAAAGCTAATAAAAGCAAATTTCAATTTCTGAAAACAAGCCTTGAAGTTAACAAGTTCGCATTGCTATAGCTATATATCTGTATTAGGATTAGGCCTTAGTTCTGTCAATTCTGAAAAAAATACAGTCCTACATAAACCCATTTTTCTTAGAGTGTGGGTTTATAAGCTTTTATATCACTTATCATAATTGTTTGTTTATTGTTAACCTAGATGTCCACACAGACACATGTATACACAAAGTTTTTTACTGAATCCAAACGTCACCAACAAACAAAGAAAGAAACAGAAACAGAGAGAGGAAATCTGAGTCATAGCAGATTTTATATGTCCTGTTTTCCTGAGAACAGTGACCGCTGACCTGAGCTTTGTGAATGTCAAGCTGTGCAGTGAGCCACTGTGGTGATCACGGCAGCAGAAACAGGTTTCCTTCAAGCAGAAGGGTCTCTAAATATGCTTGACGTCATTTATATTCAAATTCAAATTTACTTCCGTGGCATTGTTCTACTGACGTCATCACAAAGCCCCTCAGGAGCAAGCCAAGAGAGACAGTGGTGGGAAGAATCTCCCTGAGAACATGAGGAACAAACCAAGCTTAACAAGGAGAACGTCCCTAAGGGCAGAAGGAAGAAGAACATGACAGGAACTGAAATTTAAAAAGAGAACATCTTAAAGACAATGTTGTAGAATTACTGAGAAGAACCAAGATTCAAAAGAAAGAAGAACATCCTTTGATAAAGAAGAAGCACTGATAGGAACCAAGCCTCAAAGGGGAGCATTCCAAAGAAGAGCATTGCTATTAGCATCAGGAATAACCACTGACAAAAACCATAACGGACATGCAACATGCAAGAACCAGTAAGAGAAAACAGAGAGAACATTTGTAATAGCATGAAATAAAAACATTAAAGGACGATTATGGATTATATTTTATATAGTAACTCAATATAATCAGGATGTATTATCAGCGCTTCTGACAGTATTTGAACTGTTTAGTACGTCACAGAAATCTGTGAGAGTTGTAGCCTCTGAATCTGCCCATGACCATTCACCCAGTCCCATTTCCACACTCAGGGTTGCCAGCTACTGACACAGTATGCAAACAGTACGCAAACACTGTGCTGCAGCCATGGAAACGGGCAAGAACAGTTATTCATTGTTCATGTGCCAGGTATAAGTTGTATATCAAGCAATAATAATAAAACAAATAAAATCTGTTTTAATCACTCCTTTTCTCAATTTGTTTTACTGATATTCTAGTATTTTTACGATCTCCTTTTTTATTCTTCTTTTACAATTTTAGAGTTCTTGGCATTAGAAA
Source organism: Astyanax mexicanus (assembly GCF_023375975.1). Classification (NCBI taxonomy): domain Eukaryota; kingdom Metazoa; phylum Chordata; class Actinopteri; order Characiformes; family Acestrorhamphidae; genus Astyanax; species Astyanax mexicanus. The sequence goes on along the minus strand of NC_064425.1, from coordinate 12,273,406 downwards.
TACCCAGATTAGTGAGAGTCAGACTCTGCTTGTGACTCTTTAAAAGAATTAGGTAATTTTTATTGGTGAAACATGGTAGTAGTAGTCACAAATTAAAAAAAAAGGAAGAAAAAAGCAGTATTCCCAGTGAACACAAACTATCCCAATCCCAAAGTATTTATATCACTCTATTAAACTAATTCCACTTCAGTATAAAGTAAGCATACATTAAACCTTCTGCTAACTGGAGCCTTAGAGTGAATCATCTGCAAACAACTAATTATTTAATTGCCTGTATAGTCCTGAACTATTCCACTAGTGAAAATGAAGTGAACACCCCTAGTTGGAGCTGAACTGTACATACTGTTGAATGTGTGTACAACGCTGCTGTCCGTGAGGACCAGGCCTCTGTGGACCTCGTTCTCCGAATCAAACCCCAGCTGAGCACAGCGACATCTGTGTTTACACTGACTGAAAAAAACTGCTGTTTTTTAATGATACAACCAGAAAATACAATGAGTGTTTAAACACAAACATCAAACCTACCAGCGCCTCTCTCTCTCTCTCTTTCTCTCTCTCTTTGTCTCATTGTCTCTCTCGCTCTCTCTTTATCTCTTTCCCAGTCTTCTGTAGGATATGAGAAGTAAGTGTTTTCATTATTTCAGCTCTAGTAGGTATTAAAGATGAACACACATGCAAATGTGCGTGGACAAACCTTCTGTCGAATGCAGTCAGCTGCTTAACGTTGCACCCATTGCTGACACAGACGTGCAAATGCAAAAAACGCTCGTCTCTTAGCTCTATTTGATTAACATTCTAATCCATATTATGGCAAGAACTACTCAACTAAGTAAAGAAAAAATGACTGCAACAAGAAATAAGGATTAATCAATCCGAAACGTTTCAAGAATTTTAAAACGTATCCTCAAGTGCAGTCACTGCTAAAACCATTAAAAATGAAAAATGATGAAACTGGCACTCATCAGGACCGCCCCAGGAAAAAAAAAGAGCAATCACAAGTTAACAATTTCTCAGATAAGTATTTGGTTTGTTTAACACTTAATTTACTACATAATTCCTTATGTTTTCCTTCATAGTCTAGGTGAAAAAAAAAAAATAAAATCATTAAATGAGAAGGTGTGTCTGAACTCATGACCGCTACTGTTTATTGTAATTTACTAGAGAAGATAAGCATGAACCTATTGCATCCATGCCTAATGCAAGGCACGGGCTAAAAAGTTATAAAGACCTTCTATCCCAGGGGATGATGAGGTGGGCTGGGGATCATCCAACATCCTGACCACACTAACACTCTTGACACTAAATGCATTCAAATCCTTACAACAGTGTACCAAAATCTCTTTTTTATTACTCTTGATAAATGAGCATGTGTCCCAATACTTTTGTCCATGTGTCGTGAGATTGAGAGTTAGCAGTGAAGACAGTCAGGGTCTGATGAGGCTTGTGGATCATTCACGTCAGACAAAGGCAACTGATTTCTCATCAAACACAAAAGACGATAATACCAAGCCTCCAATCATGGAAACTCATTTATTTTCACACCTACCCCCCTCCCCCAGGTCAGTCATTCCCAGTTCTTTATCTAAAACCCCCATCATTTCATGCTACCAGTGCTGGGTGGGTGAAGGATAGCGTGAGCGTTCTTCCTTTGAGACGTGAAAAATCTTCACCAGATCTTCTCAAACAGCAATGAACACAAAACCACTGGAGCTCAACACGCTTGGAGGAGAACAATAACTGCGTATTCTCTTGCATCAGCTAACAGATGCCTTGTAATAGTCTTATTATGAAAATAGAAAAGAAGGGCAAAAACTTTACAGATCGTTAATTGAAGGTGTTATTGTCTGAGGTAGAGGCGAAAAAAATGTTTATTTGGTTCTCTGTTATCTGGGATAAACAATGAACGCCAGTCTTCATCTTGTGCCAAAAAAAAACAAAAAACATGCTAATATAATCTAGGCTAAGTGGATACACAATGATGAATGATTGATTATTTCAGTAAATCAATTAAATTGTCTTATTGAGTAAGTAACTGATTTGAACCAATAATGGCTTACTATATCAGATACGTGAAGGATTTGTTATCAATTGCAATTTCCATACATTGCCTCTAGGTGCTGCTAACTGACAAAAACACATTAGAAACATGTGTACGCCTGAAAAAAAACGTGACGCATGGGGAAACAGACATTTTCACACTTAAGTCACATTTTGTATATCTGACCATATGTGTCAATATATATGTAATGTTTGTTCGTACACAGCTTTAGTACATGAAGCAACTGGTCACTGACGGTTGGCTGTGGCATCATTAATGTAGCAAAGGAACTGAAACGTTTACAAAAACATGCCTGTTCATCGTATAGCAGATTAGCCCTGCTCACTTTGCTAATGTAAAGAAATGTTTCAGTTTGGATAGCTTTTATAGCAAGGCACTGTACAGGCAACCAAACAGAAAGAGCTCATTTACATACATCAGTTTTAATAATAAAATAAAAGGTCAATGCCCAAATACATATGGACTGCACCTTATGAGTGAGTGTGCTTGTGAAGAGTGTATAGAGAGTGTGAGTGTACAGAATGTGTGTGCGCGCGCTGGAAGCTCAGGGAGCTTCAGACAGACAGTCAGAGACCCTGTGGGCAGAGAGCACTCGGTGGTGAGAGTGTGTGTGTGTGTGTGTGTGTGTGTGTGTGTGTGAGCGTCTCCCATCCTTCACCATTGCGGTCAGTGAGCAGAGAGGAGTGGCCAGTTAAATCGGGCTATTTTAGCACACGCAGAGCCTTTCAGAGACGAGTGTGAGTGTGTGTGAATGTGTGTGTGCGTGTATATGTGTGTGTGTGTGAGTGTGTGTGAACACTTGGCTCAGGCTTGGCTCTGAGCAGAAAGCTGTTAAGTGTGAGCTGATGTGTGAGCGGAGATGATGCGCTCAGTAATGGAACACTCTGCTGTAGCTGTGCTGCTGTTTGAGCCGTCAGTCTGTATTATATCAATAATCAACCAATCTGCTGATTATCTTACAGGCATGACCTGCAGACCCTCACACTACATCCAAGAATCCCCTCTCCACCCTGTCATTGTGGGATAACCCCACCCCTTTAAGAAAACATAACCTTTGAGGTTAGTGACATCACAACCTTCACACTGTTTTATTTTTTTAAGAGTCTGAAAAGACTTTGTTGAGAGATTTTGTAAACTAGGGTTTTTTTTATCATTCCTAAAATACTTACTATAATTCACAAAACTTCACACCACCCAAACTGAACAACACTTCATAGATCCTGCAAAATGAAGTACTGCAACTAAAAATACATATAACATTATCGCAAGGCAAGTTTATTTATATAGTTCATTTCATACACAGAGGCAATTCAAAAGTGCTTGACAGAAAAAATTAAGACTCTATATAGAAAAAGTTTTAAAGAAAGGAATAAGAAATGACAAAGTAAAGTAAAAAAAACATACATTTATAACATTTATAAAATTAATAAAATTTACATTTAAATAAACATTTACGACATAATACAGAACAATACATTATAATTAAAAGAATATACAAGTAATATACAAGTAAATATACACCAAATAGCTTCAGAAACTTCATTCATATTACCAGATTTATATCTAACTGTAACCCTATATTATAATGAAAAGCTCCCATCTTTAGATTGTTTACATGCACGCAAACATTAGCACACACACACACTGCTGTATATTGTTTATTTTTCACCAAACAAATCAGTGCAACATAGTCACAGCAGATATATTTACATTGGTGTGAACAAAATAATATTAAAAACTTTGGAATCCTGGCCATGCAGCTAGCCATCAGCTGCTGTAGCCCCGAGAGGACAGATGGTAGATGGTGCTCTTTTCCCTCATGACTCCTAGGGTGATGTCGAACAGCACAAGGCGTATGTGAGCTGATGTATCGGAACCGAGTCACCGCGTGAGTCACCTGGAATTCAGGCTTTCAGTTAACAGCTGTGCTGAACTCGTCAAGAGTTAATTACTTACATTTCTTGCCTCCTAATGTGTTTGAGAGCATATATATATATATATATATATAAAATGAGATGAATCTCATAGTAATGTAATGATATTTTCTCTGCAGTACTGTTCCATGAGACCAATGTAGCAGTAATAAGCTGTATAGTCAGTAAGCTCATATAAATGCATTAGTAAGACACTGAGGTCACAGTGAGGTCATACGTATGTAACAGTAATAGTGATACAGTGAACTCAGTCTGACAATAGTAAGTCTGGTGAAGTGCTGCACTATGGCAATCGTGTATTGAGATTTTTGTGGCATTCATGTGTTATGGTTTTGTATTGATACATTTTTATTTATTAAATATTTCCAACAGTTTTAATATTCTAATACCACAGTGCCAAACATTTCAAAGCATTAACCTATTTCTCATAATACTGGAAATGGAGATACTGAGCCATAGCACTAACTGTTCCCAAGTCTCCACTTCCAGCGATGGCATTAGGGGAATTAACAAGCACTTACTTCAGTGGCAGTGTGGTCCAGGGCTGGGAGGAGAACCACAGTTCTGGAGGGCCAGATGTTCCAGCTCAAATACACCTGATTCAACTCATCATTTAATTGGCAAGTTTAGCACAGCAGGGAAATTAGCAATATGTGCTGGACTCCAGCCCTCAGTCACCTGTGACCTGAGATCTGCCCTATTATGCAGTATAGGGCCACAACAGTAATGGACCAATTTTGAGCCCAGTTTTCACTTGTGCGTGTCTTTGGGATAGGGCCGAGTTTCAGCTTAATTGTGCGTCGTGCATCGTGTAGTATACAGTGGTGTGAAAAAAAAAGTGTTAGCTCCTTCATAATTTCTTATTTTTTTGCATGTTTGTAAAACAAATTTAAGTATCAGTCGATGACAACACAAGTATGTTGAAGACGAACACAAAATGCAGTTTTTAAGAAGGAAGAAAAAATCTAAACCTACATGGTCCTGTGTGAAAGTGTTTGCCCTCCCAGTTAAAACATAACTGTGGTTTATCAAAACTGAGTTTAATTTCTTAAAAGTACATGTTGCGCAGCACGAAAACACACAAAAGGCAAGTACTAATTCTCTTAATTAATCATGGGTGTGTTTTGGACATAAAATGAAATAAACCAATCAGCATGTCACTTGCCATTTGCTTTAAGAACCAGGTGTGCTCTGACTTTGGTGGATTCCTATTTCAATGGTGCAGCTACCTGGATGTGTCCAATGCTTCTCAGCAGTTCCAGTTTTGTGTTTTTTGGTTTAATGAGGTTTTAATGAGAAGATGAAGACCTTGAAGAGAGTTTGCCATTCTGATATCTACAAGCAGTAGGTCTTCTTTCAGGACCATTAGCAGCATCCCAGTTACTCAGTTAACCAGGAAAAACCATCGTGGCCAGAAAAAAAAATCACTGGGGAAACCTACCAGACCACTCGTTTTTTACAATGAATATATTTGGCTTTGAAAGAATCATAGCAGAAGCACACTGACGCCATGTATTGCAATATTTCATTCCCTCCCCACTAAGGAATTCTACTTTTTTCAATATAAAATAAAAAAGGACTGCTGCTTTAATTAATGAATACAGTATTTACTGTAGAGAACAGAGATCTAATCAAAGAACTTTAGCCTCTTTAGAGGTTGCACATATTTATTAGCTGACTTTAGGAGTATTAATATCCTTTCTTTTGTATTTTATGTAACATCTTAGGGTGTTTTCACACCAGCACTGTTTGTTCCAGTTAAACTCATGAGAGGAGGTGGTCTCTGTCCAGAGCCGTTAGTTTGTGGTGAGAACGTGATCCGGCCTCGATCTGACCCAACTGTTAAAAATACTCGTATTTGAGATTAACGGCTGTTAAGGTGCAGTTTAACCTGATTAATTACTTAATAATTGCCACAGCTATAAATTTACATAATTAACATAAATAAACATAATTTTCCTTCTTTCTGTATTTACTTTTTGCTGCATCGACAGACAGCTATGAGCAATCAGAGACGCTGAGCTCATGTGGTTTATTGGGGCACATTTTGCTGCGTTTAAGCGGAAAAAGTTAAAGAAAAGCACTACAGGTGTGAAAACGCCCTTAGAGATCTGGCAGGTCCTCCACTGTTCATGTACCTGTACATGCTTGGGTCCTTGGATGCTGGAAAATAATAGCGAGGGATTGCTGTTAACAAGATCTCTTTGGGGGGAGTTGGTGGCATCTCCAAAGCCCTGGATGCTCTGGAGCATTCAAACCCAAGCTGTGTAGTTCAGCAGTTCAGTCTTCTTTCATTTGTGAACAGTTTGGAAAGTCCAGGTCCATTAGTAAATGGTGCTACACAGATGCTATCTCAAGAAAAATAAGTGATGTGACGAGCGAGGGCTGTCGACAATAAAGCATTAACACATACGATTAATTTGAAATCAGTAGCATGTTCTAATTTTTTTAAGCAAATTTATTTAGCCAACAAGTTTACCCTAATTTTTACTTTCCCCCTCAGATTTGGTGAGAACTTGATCTATTCTTGATCCAATCTTTTTTTTAATTGAGCTAAACCTGCTGATAGGGTGCAGTTTAATCTGCCATATTAGCCAGATAATATACTGCTATAAACAAACACTGTCTCTGCTGCTCCATGCCGTTTACACATGCAGTAATGTGCAGTGGTCACTGCTCACATCTGAATTTCATTTCCTATTGAAAACACTGTGTTTGAAAGTGCAGCTGCAAATTGTCAGTGTTCTGTGTTAAAGTGGCTTCACACTGCACAGATATACATGCTGAAACACAGAATCTTCTCACTGTATTTACTTTCTTGCTCCCACACCAGACAGCCTGACCAATCGTGGGAGACGAGGTGCTCGCATGGTTTATTGGTGCACATTTTGGTGCATTTACGTTTATGCCTGTGTGAAACCAAACCAAACTGAGGGAGAAAATGCTCCAAGTAAACAAACTCAACTTATTCGGATCATAGAAACCAAGTACAGGTGTGAAAACGTCCTTTTTTCAGCAAATTAAGTTCTAATTCAGAAATCCTTAAAACAAAACAGATATATTTAAAATAAAGTAAAAAAAGTTTTCTCTAATTGTTTAAACAAACAAGTAAATACTAGTATTTTAATTGACACCTCTAATATAAATATGATTGCATTTTACATTTCTTGCATTCATTCTTTTATTTACATATAAAATCCACTACAAAACCTTGTGTCTTAAGAAGAATAAGTGTTGTTAATCAACGTTAATCACAGAATATTGTTATGATTAATCTGATAAAATGTTTTAATCGATTGACACCACTAGCTTTTAAGCAATCTTTAGAGGTAAACCTAAAACTCTGGACCACTGGGCGGTCACTCTGAAGGTCGGCCAGGCCACGGGGGAGGGGAAAGGTGCAATGGAGAATAAAATTAGGGTAATATGCATGGTCTTGTTCCAACCCAACTCTCAAACCTCACAAGTAATGAGCAGTACTGCTTCTGCTTCTGGTTCTACCATGTGCTCCTGGATCCTTTTTCTCTTCTAAAAGTGTTCCCTGATAAAGTGTTGAGTCTCTAGCTACGTAAAGGACGTGTTGTTTAAGGCCTGTTGCTTCCGCTGCCGGGACATATCTCACAAGCTCCAGCAATCAATAGACCAGGAGCCAGTCGATAACCTGGAGTCCAGTCGATAGGTTAGAGGTTCATGCTCTACCTCAAAGCCTTTGTGGTTGGTGCTCCTTCTGTGCAGACTTCTTTACCACTAAAGATATGATGTACTTGGCAAGACACCCATTTATAACTATTCCATTAAGTAACAGTACTAAATGAACAATACAATGAATTATAAATTGACACTAGTTAAGGCATTATGAAACATTATTGAAACATTACATTTGCTGGTTCGAATCCCGGTCATGCAGCTTGCCATTAGCTGCCGGAGCCCTGAGCACAATTGGCCTTGCTCTCTCTGGGTGGGTAGATGATGCTCTTTCCACTCATCACTCCTAGGGTGATGTCGATCAGTACAAGGCATCTGTGAGCTGATGTATCGGAATGATATTGAGTTGCTGCGCTTTCCTCCGAATGCACTGTGATGCTACTCGGCAATGCGGCATCAGTAGCAGTTCGAAAAGAGGCGGTGTATGATTTTATACCTAAGCAGATCCCAGCTTCTGGTTTCTCTGGTGTCCCTGGTGGTTGTTGTGGAGTTGCTAGGCAGGTACTTTGCAGTTTTAAGTACTCACTGTGGTATTGCTACGCAAAAGCTACAGTTTCTCAGGTGGTTGCTGTGCTGTTACTAAGGGGTTGCTATGCAGTTTCCAGTTTGTTCCAAGTGATTGCTCAAAAAATGCTAAATGGTTGCTTGGTACTGTTATATGATTGGTAGGGCTCTACTAACAAATTGTCATGGCATGTTTAATAATGTACGCCACATAATCAAAACAGTAGTGTTAAGCATTGCCAACTAATAGATCACACTTAAAAGAAAAAAAAAGTGACAAAATAAATATATAGCTAGAAAAGCTAGAGTGAACAGAAGAGGAGAGAAGAGTATGCATCAGTTTACCAGTTCGTGGAAAAGTGAGGAAGCCTGCTTGAAGGGATAAAGAGCATATGTGGAGCATCTAGCGAGCGCGAAAATGAAAGAGCCGCATGATAAAATCAAGAAGTTATCAGAAACATTCCGTCACACCAGTCACCACGTCAGAGAAGATGAGCTACAGTACAACACTTCAAAGAGCAGCTGAACGGACCAGCACCAGCAGAATGCCCTAAGAATCAGTGATCTTATCCTGGCTCCGCCCACAGAACACTGATAGAAACCCTGCATATCCCTAAAAAAAAAGATGCCACTCACAGTAATAATAGTGCACTGTATAGCAAAAAGGGTAGTTTAAACACAGCTCAAAATAGTGCACTGTATAGTGCAAAAGGGGTAGTTTTTCAACTAGCCTAAAATAGTGCACTGTTGTAAAAAAAAAAGTAGTTTTAGACACAGCTCCAAATAGTGCACTATATAGTAAACTGGGGTAGTTATAGACACAGCCAAAAATATTACACTATATAATGCAAAGTGTAGTTTTAGATAACCCCAAAATACTGCACTAAATAGTGCAAAATTGCAGTTTTAGATACCACCAAAAATACACTATACTGTAAAAAAAAAAAAAAAAAAAAGTGAAGTTTTAGTACAAAATAGTGCACAGACACTGTCCAATATAGTGCACTATGTAGTGAAAAGAGGGGTTGTTTCAGACATAGCCCTAAATAGTGCACTATTTTGTCAACAGGTTCTAAATTTAGATTCATGCGCGTGAATAAGGGGTAGTTTCATACATAGCTACTGTATATAGTAAACAGGTGGTTGTTACATTCACAACTCAAAATAGCACACTATAAGTTTTGGGCACAACACTAAATATTCCACTTAACTAAAACAAGAATAGAGCAACATATAATCAAAATGCAATTGTTTCAGAAACAGGACAAAATTGTGCACTATATAGTGAGTAAGTCCTGTGCTTAAATATAATAAAACAATTGCACTACATAGTGCACTACATAGTGAAAAGGGACACAGCTGTGAGTGCCTGTGGTGTGATTTTGTGGAGACTGTGGGTCAGGACTGCTTTATCTGCAGTGCTCATCTTTAAATGTGGTATAACCCCAAACACACACAGCCACAGCAACACACACACACTCAGCCAAGCAATCAGTCATTAGCAAGGAATACACAAACACACACGTGCACACACATTTACACACGCATTTACACACACTGGTGACCAAAGCCATCAGCTATTAATCTGCACTGCAGTAACACCATTAGCATGTCATTAAACACATCTGATCTAGCAACAAGCAGTGCAGTGCATGCATGCACACACACACACACTGGGTTATCTTGGGCATCAGTCTTTGCTGAGCTAAACTCTGTTCCCAGGTGCTCATGAATATTCAAATACAGAGAGACTGCCCCAGTGTCAAAACATGCTCTTTGTAGATGAGTGTGCAGGTTTATGTGTGTGTGTGTGTGTGTGTGTGTGTTTAAAGAATCTTACACTATTTTATACTAAAGCATTGTAATGTATTGTAGCATTTCTTCATTTCTTTAATGAGTTGTGCAGTTTGGCTCTGATCCCAGTCCTTTGTTTTAAAATACTCTCCTTTGTGTATCTCTTTATCTGTTTATCTGTTTGTTTATTTGTTTGTTTGTTTGCTTACTATCTAAACATTGTTTTGTCTTTTATTGGCTTTCTGTCAGTAATTGAATCTGTGAATGACTTTAGTGTGGCGCAGTGGAAGCCCCCTTCCACCCACCCCGCGGTCTAAACGGTGTCTGATGAGGCCGGATGGAGGCAGGATGAGGAGGATGAATAATTGATTGGCGTTTGGCAGGGTGTCCCTCAGGCACGCTGTGCGCTCCTGCGATGCATTGTGGGTAATCTCTGGGTCCCTGAATAAGATTCTCTTCGTCCTCTAACTTCTCCATGGCGACCGAGAGTCGGGTCCGGTGAAGGCGGAACGAAAGCTCAGCCGCAGTTCCGGAAAAAAATGGGAAAACTGGGTTTGGAGCTTTTCCTCTGCAGGGCTGTCCGGAGTCGTCGCGGTTACGCCGTGTTTATAAACTCTTAACCAGACCGTGACCAAAAGAGTTCATCAGAGGATTACACACACACACACACACACTCACACACAGAGTCAGAAAACTGCAGCTACTGATGGGTTGACTCTCTTTCACTCTCACACTGTTCAGTTTGAAGGTAGAGTGTGAAGTGTGTTACAGGCCAGTAGTGTAACAGTGTGGAGTATGTTACAGTGGGTCAGTGGTGTAAAAGTGTGAAGTGTGTTCCAGGTCACTTGGAGTATGTTACAGTGGACTAGTGATGTAAGTGTGTGGAGTGTGTTACAGTGATACAGTGCTGTAACAGTGTGGAGCATGTTACAGTGAGTCATTGCTGTAACAGTGTGGAGTATGTTACAGTGGATCAGTGCTGTAACAGTGTGGAGCATTTTACAGTGAGTCATTGCTGTAACAGTGTGGAGTATGTGACAGTGTGGAATGTGTAATGGTCTACCAGTATGGAGTGTGTTACTGATCAGTGATGTTGCAGTGTGAAATGTGTTATGAGTCAGGGGTGTAACAGTGCAGAGAGTGTTAAGGTCATTGTTGTAACACTGTATGGTTTATGCAACGGTTTAGTAGTGTAACAGTGTGGATTGTGTTACTGGTCACGTGGTATAACATTGTGGAATTTGATTGGATTTAAGGTTAATTTGATTGAAGATAGTTGTTTTTAATTGTTCTGCCTCTTTCCCACGCACATCTAATTGTAGATAGCAACATAATTATTAAGTAATAATTTAAAGTCATTTAATTAAAAAAGTGAAGAATGGTTATCAATAGTTACTCAAGTGTTTGTAGGTGGTTCTGGGATTTGCTGTACTCAGAGTACTGATGGTTCTGGATTGTGGTTAGTTGTGTATTGGGAAGGTACCGCTGCACTACCCAGCGGAACACACACTGCAGTGAACTCATCACTCCACACACTCCTACAGCGCACCTGACTCTCTGTGTGTGTGTGTGTGTGTGTGTGTGATCGCGTGTGTGCATCTCGAAGCATATGGACTGAGTCCTGACAGAACACACACACAAACACACACACACACACACACACACACACACACAGAGGGACTTGTAGGAGTGTAGACAATTTATATTTGTGTGTGTGTGTGTGTGTGTGTGTGTGTGTGGGGCAAAGGAAAGCCTTCAGGGCATCTTTATCCCACTCTGATCTGTGCTACTGGGGCTGCAGCTGGGTACACACACACACACACACACACACACAGAGGGCCGGAAGGAGTCCAGGCTGCACTCTGAACAGCTGAACAGCAAACTGCTCCCTCTCTCTCTCTGTCTCGCTCTCTCTCTATCTCTCTTTCTCTCTTTCTTGTTCTTTCTCTCGCTCTGTCTCGCTCTATATATTTGTTTTGTTGTGTTTCTCTCTCTCCCAAAGCATTAGGATAACAACAAATTACAATATAATGAATGTAAGTAATTAAAGAAGTGACAACATTAGTGAATAAAAATATCAATATATAAATATAAATTTATTATGACTAATAAATATATGACTATAATATATATGTATATAACACTGTGTATTTAAACATGATACTGCACCTCCATACTGCAATCAGTCTAATATTTAGATTAGGTGTGTTTACATACATACATACATACATACATACATTCACACACACACACACACACACACACACACACATGTATGCGCACGCATGCACATACAGTACACACATATATAGAGTGCTTCTGGATGAGTTTTTAAAAAATACATGTACAGTGTTTAAAGTTGAGATCTCTGTGTGTATATCTGTCTGTGTGTGTGTGTGTGTGTGTGTGTGTGTGTGGTCCAGACCACCTGGTGACTGTCCCTTGCTGACATTTCCAACACCACCAGCCGGGCTTTTGTGTGCCACCTCAGTGCCCTGGGGTTGTGTGTGTATGTATGTATGTATGTGTGTGTGTGTGTGTGTTTACATGACTCTGAATGTGCGTGTGTGTGTGTGCGTGTGTGTATTCTTTGGAGAATGCTGCTGTATTTTTAGAACGGACTCCCCAAAGCTAATACCGTCCACTCATGTCCCATTCATGAGAGTGTGTGTGTGTGTGTGTTTGTGTGTGTGTGTGTGCTAGGCTGTGTTAGCTCTCTAAGGGAAAACATCAACAGTCATTTTCCAGCTTTCACTCGGACCCTCAGGTGGTCGTCTAGGCTACAGTAGGGAGGTACACTGTGACTAGCAAGACTATTAGCAAGAGTACACTAGCTAGCACATTCAAACACAACACAACACAACACAGGAGAAATATTACATTAAAAACAACTTCTAACTAACAAACTTTACATCTATCATGTAGAACTGTGACTGGTAGGACTTTAGTTCCGGCCATAAAGGTCCAAAAACCTCTTCTATAATGCTAATGAAGAGTGAGACAGTGTCCCAGACATGTCCAGACAGGATTTCTAAATTGTATAATAATATACATGATTTTGCATTTATTTTGCCACAAATTCTGTATACAAACTTTTACAGCTTAAAATCTGAATGTATACACTCCACCTTCTCATCCACCATAATTGGTCCATATCATCACTGTTTGAAGAAAAACATGTATTTCCAAAACAGCAACTTTACAGAAAAGAAGTAGAACCTTAACTTTCAATGGAAGCAATGTAAAAAAATACTTTCAGGTAATTTTGGAGAATTTCTGTCTATCTATTCATCATGAAATTTTGGTGCAATTTAAGGGTCAGTTTGTGTGTTCAAATTATGTAGTAAACTAACAAAAATGGACATTGATTAACCATTGGTCAAACAAATTCCCAACATAAGCAAAAGTATAGCTTGACTTACACATCAGCAGAATTAAATGTCTAGTGAGTTTTTGATCTATAGTAAATTGTTTATTATTATTTAATATTTTGGTATTAAAAAGAAAACTTATTTGGTACATTTTGTCAAACATAAAAGCAGCTTTTAAGCTGTTAATCGATCCAGAGTATTATTCTCTGGTCCTTCTGAAACTGGTGGTCTATGGGTTCACTTTAAGTTAACTTGTGGTGAGGTCCACAATAGGAGTAAAAGCTATCTGCTTCCACTGCTGCACATGGGTTTGTGTGATTGGTTAATTTTATAATGCGACTCAATCAAGAGAGGGGACACACACGCAAGTAATATAATTTATTAAACATAAAACATACAATAAACCAAACAGGAACCAAACAGAATAAACCGAATCACAAACAGAACAAAAACACAGCACAAAAGGGAAACAGGGCAAAGATGTGACACAAATCATGACTTTACCTTATTTACCGACCAATCACGACTTTTCTTTATTTATCGACCACTCACAACTTTTCCTTGTTTGCTGACCAATTGCGACTTTTCCTTTATTTAGCGACCAATTGTGTGTCATTTTTTCTTATTTATCGACCAATCGTGACTTTCCCTTATTTATCGACCAATCACAACGTATCACAATACTCCAGTAGATACAGATACAGCATTTTAGTACTTAAATACAGTAGTGAAGTAAAAATAATACTTTAATGATGATTTACATTAATGATGAGTGAGAACATGTCACATCAAAGTGTTTTTTACCGACCAATCACGCCTTTTCTTTATTTATCGACCAATCACGACTTTCCTATATTTACCAACCAATCATGACTTTTCTTTATTTATTGACCAATCACAACTTTCCTTAATTAATTGACCAATCACATGGAGTACAAAAAATACTGCAGTAGGTACAGCATGAATGACCATCAAATTACAGCTCTGGTTAAAAATGTCTCTCTGCTCCCCGGAGCGCTCAGTGAGGGATGAAGCCAGGCAGGCCTTCTGTGCTCTGGATGTCCAGCAGCACCTGAGCACACAAACTGAGTCCCAGACAGCTCTGATGAACATACTGAGGCTTGTTTGGATACAGAAGCCCCTGTTCCATGACCCGTGTAGTGCACTACATAGGTAAAAGGGATCTATATGAGACATAGCCGATCTTAATAACCAAAACAATCCTATAACCTTACAACCACAAAAAAAAAAAATATATATATATATATATATATATATATATATATATATTGTATTGAGATTTTATTGGCTTGTATTGGTAAACTTTTAAACAAAAAAATATGAAAAGTGTGACATGCAAAAGTATTTAGCCCCACTATAATCAATACTTAGTAGAGCCACCTTTTGCTGCGATCACAGCTGCAAGTCTTTTGCGACTTGTTTCAACCAGCTTTGAGTTTCTAGAGACTGAGGTTTTTGTCCATTATTCTTTATAAAACAGCTGAAGCTCTACCAGGTTGGATAGAGAGCATCTGTGAACAGCAATTTTCATGTCCTTCTACAGAAGCTTAATGGAAATTAGGTCAGGACATTGACTGGGCCATTCTAACACATGAATATTCTTTAATCTAAAGCATTCCACTGTAGCTCTGACTGTATGTTTAGGGTCATTGTCTTTCTGGAAGGTGAATCTCCTTCCCAGTCTCAAGTCTTTTACAGCTTCCGAACAGGTTTTCTATTTCCAGGATTGTCCTGTATTAACGCCATCTATCTTTCCATCAACTCTGACCAGCTTCCCTGTCTCTGCTAAAGTGAAGAAGCATCCCCACAGCATGATGATGCCACCACCATGTTTCACAGTGGGGATTGTGTTAGAGTGATGAGCAGTGTTACTTTTCCACCACACGTAGTGCTTTGCATTTAGGTCAGAATGTAACTTTGGTTTCATCTGACCACAGCATGTTCCTCCACATGGTCGCTGTGTATTTAGCATCGATACAGCAGACCAGACATCGTCTTTTTCTCTCTCTCATTTATCCTATCTTTTAATCTCCCTTATTTTTTCTACCCTTTGATCTTTTTGTTCTGTTGTTTTTTCACATGCTTACTTTCTCTCACTGTTTTTCTCTTTGTATCTCTTTTTCAGTCACTTTTGCAAACTTTCTGTAGTTACTTCATTCTCACTCTCTCTTTCTTGTGCTTCTTCTCTCTCTCTCTCTCTCTCTCTATATATATATATATCCTGTGTTATACAGTTGAGTGTTAAAACTTCACAAGGCTGTAAAAATATAAATAATTCTATGGATGTGTGTGCGTGTGTGTGTGTGTGTGTATAAGAGTTTAACAGTTGTGTGTGCTATAGTTTAGCTGACTGAGTGTCAGATAAAATCCTGCAAATGGATGGTTTGAAACATTTACTACACACACACACACACACACACACACACTTAAAGTGGTTTTCCCTGTAGGCCTGTATCAACATGGGTGCTCTAATGCAGTATGTGGGGGGTGAGTGTGTGTCTTTTCATTCTATCTAGATTTTGTCTTATACGCTCTCTGTTTTATCTGTTTTTATCTTCTTTGAATATATAACCTCGTATTAATAAACACTGTATGATAAAATGTGTTAATAAAAAACCCTGATTAACACTGGATTTACATTTTAGTAGATATTAATAAACCCTCAAAAAACACTGAATTATAGCAAATATTAATAAGTTTACAGTTTATAATAACGGATATTAATATTCCATTTATAAAATGTTGATTATTATTAGTACATGTATGGATGTGGGTAGTATTGATCTGGTTCATCAGAGGATCAATAGAAGTGAACTGAAGTGTGAAATACAATCACATTCATGCGTTAACAGATTTACAACGGTAGAGAGTCAAACAAAATAAAAATAATCCCTCTCTCTCTTTTTCTCCATTCCTATCTCTCTCTCCATTCCTATCTCTCTCTCCATCCCTATCTCTCTCTCTCTTTCTCCATTCCTATCTCTCTCTCACACCTCCACCCTGATCTCTCACTCTCTGTCTCCTCCATCCCTATCTCTTTCTCTCTCTTTCTCCTCCATTCCTATATATTTTTCTGTTTCTCTCCTCCATCCCTATCTCTGTTTCTGTTTCTCTCCTCCATAACACTCTATCTCTCTTTCTCTTTCTCTCTCTCTCTCTGTTTCAGGTCAGTGAACATAAGCTGTGAGGAATGATAATATATCTTATAGGATCATTCTCAACCACTCAGTCGTGACGTGTGTGTGTGTGTGTCTGTGTGTGTCTTTCGTGACAGGAGTCTGATATTTATGGCCGTGGGATGCTGGGAAATTTATCCCATAATACACCTCGCCTTCGAGGATGTACTGACTAGAGATGAAGTACAGATACTTCCACACACACACACACACACACACACACACACACACACACACACACACACACGCTTGACTCCTTTGACTCCTGTTATAAAATAAGTCTTTTTCAATCAACACTGCATATTATAGTGTGAGTAATTTTATTTTTATTTTGGTACCTACAGTATTCATTAACTCTCTCTAACACACTCAGTTACAGATTACTAAACATCACTACCCTTGTAATGATGTTCCAGTGAACTCCTGCACCTATTATATACCAGTAATGTCAATAATATAAACTCCTATCCCAGTGATGTCACTTATCTAAAATCCTATCCCAGTGATGTCACTTATCTAAACTCCTATCCCAGTGATGTCACTAATCTCAAAACCTATCCCAGTGATGTCACTAATCTAAAATCCTATCCCAGTGGTGTCAATAATCTAAAATCCTATCCCAGTGATGTCACTAATCTCAAATCCTATCCCTGTGATGTCACTAATTATTATTCCAGTGAATAAACTTCTGCAGCTATTGTCAATGCTTTAATTAATAATTTTAAAGATGTTCCTATGAACTCCTATTCCAGTGATGTCACATCTCTAAACTCCTGCCACTATGATGTCACTCCTCTACAGTCCTATTCCAGGAATGTCACAAATCTAAAATCCTATCCTGATGATGTCACTAATCTCAAATCCTATCCCAGTGTTGACACACTTCTAAACTCCTGCCCCCTGTGAGGCAATTCTTACAAAATGTGTCTTTTGTTTTGTCTTAAGCACAGTGTGTGTGTGTGTGTGTGTATTGATGGACTGATTACAATTATTAATGTTGAGAGATAACAGCTGAGACAGAGGGAGGAGTGAAGGATGTTATTATATTATATTTAATTACATGATCAATAAAGCTGTTACTGCAACTCACAACTGATAACTGCCTCCACAACTCACTGTGAGTGTGTCTGTGTGTGTGTGTCATTCTTAAGAAAACAGGTATTTTCAATAAAGTGGCCAGTGGGTGGAATAACAAGGCATGGAGGTGTTTCCAGTAAAGTGACCAGTGACTGACTTGGAGGTAGAGGCTGAGTTTTGCAGTTGATGGAGATTTAGAAGCTACGCTGTGGGTTATGCTGATGTAAACGTCTGTTTAATGGTTTTTGGTTTAGAGCAAAAACAAGACGTGTCTTCTTTATAAAGCGTGTGGATTTAATTTCTCCAGTTCGACAGTGCTTGCTGTAGGCCTGAATGCATATAAGTGGATATTAGCGCCATTGTTATCGTTGCTGAAATGACTGTTTCGTGTCCCGAGGGAACGGGCAAATGGAAATGCAAAATCAGATCAAATTATGAAGCAGGGGTTCAGCGTAGCATCCTCACTGTTCAGTGTCCAGCCCAGGCTCAGTGTGGATAAAGTAAATTTAAATGTTATAATATCTGCAGATTACCTCAGAACCTGATTTCTCTTTATACAACACTGATTACCATCCTCACTTTCTACTTCATGTTTTTGTAATTCACTTTTTCTTTTATTATTATTTTTTTAAATTAGATATTCACCTCACATCACCTTCTCCTGTAGCATTAAACAGCCACATCCACACCACTGCAGTCTTGACTCATATAAGATCACTTTGGCTTGACTTAACTTAGTTTTAACTTACACTCGACCCCATACTCAACAATTACAAACTAAGAATTTACCCAGACTTCACTTCTACAGTCTCAATATTTACCTGAACTTGAATACTACAAAGTCTCAATCGTGATTGAAACTCAACCCCTACAGTCTCAATGTTTACTCAGACTTAATTACTACAGTATTAGTATTTATTCAGATTCAAATACTACAGTTGTAGTATTCACTCAAACGCAATTAGTACAGTTTTAATATTTACTCACTCAGTTACTACCATCTTAGTGTTTACTCACTCAATTACTACAGTCTCTGTATTTACTTACTCGTATACTACAATCTCCGTGTTTACTCCGACTCAATTACTACAGTCTTAGTATTTACTCAGACTCATTACTACAATCTCAGTATTTACTGACTCAGTTACTACAGTCTTTGTATTTACTCAGATCCAATTACTACAGTCTCAGTATTTACTTACTCGTATACTACACTCTCAGTGTTTACTCCGACTCAATTACTACAGTCTTAGTATTTACTCGGACTCAATTACTTCAGTCTTAGTATTAACTCAGACTCATTACTACAATCTCAGTATTTACTGACTCAGTTACTACAATGTGTGTGTGTGTGTGTGTGAAAAGGCTGCAGTTGCTTTATTCTAAACCTTGGGGAATAGATCAGTGGAAATAGTCCCCCACCACACACACGCATACACACTGCATGACAAACACACACACACACACACTGCATCACAAACACACACACAGAGAAGGAAGAGAGGAGATGCAGGGTGTAATCCATCTCTGTTATTGTGTGATGCTGTGTGTGTGTGTGTGTGTGTGTGTGTAAAAGAGAGAGAGAGAGAGAGAGATGAAGGTGTTTGATTGGTTCTTGTCTCGGCTCTTTCTGTCGGACGCTAAAGTGTTATTCCAGAGTGGACGGGATCGTGGCCGGGTGGCCGTGTTAGAGTTTGATGGATGGCCTTTATCAGGAAATGAATGCAGCGCATAAAGAATTTAAAGAGCGGTTCTCTTTCACTCCCTCTATGTCTCTTACCCCTGTGCCTCTCTCTCTCTCTCTCTCTCTCATTCTTCCACTACAGCTGACTGCAGATTAGCAGCTAGCGGCTAATGTGCTTCTGATTTTAGTACAAATGGGCAGATCAGAGTAAACTAATTTGATTACATTTATGCATGCACACACACAATTTTATATTGTGCTGTGTATAATCAGAAAGACCATCCCATTTTGTTTTCAATCCTCAGAGAGACTACCCAATGTTGTATATAAGACTGACCATTCCAGTGCAGTGTATCTCAGCCTATGTCTGAGAAAACATCTCAGTACTTTAGCAAGGAGACAATCCCCGTACTGTCTGTAATTAGAAAGGCCCTCCCAGTACGGTACATCATCATAGGGACCATCTTAGTGCTGTACACAATCTCCCTTTTATCTGAAAAAACCTCAGTCATTAATGGCCAAACAGCTGACAACACCCACTTGAGGATGCCCCACAGGTGCTCAATTAGGTTTATGTATGGAGACATACTTGGTCAGTCCGTTACCTTTACCTTCAGCTTCCTGAGCATGGCAGTTGTGCATCGTTATTGTGTTGGAAAACTGCTATTCAGACCAGTTTCCAGTTTATGTTTATCTGCTCTTATTCTACAGGCATAAGTTCTCATGAAGTAGCTGAATTAATTAATTAAAAGGAATGTCCACAAACATTTGGACATATCGAGTCTATAGAGTTGGGTGGCCTGATCGTAACCTTTGTCCTCAATTAAATAATGAAGTACATGTAAGCCTCAAACAGAACAACACATACCAACAAACAATACACACTAGACTGTGGCCCAATCGCATTTTCCCCCTTGGCCCTACCACTTTAACTCAAGTCAAGTCAAGAGGCTTTTATTGTCATTACATCTGAGTACAGGCACACAGTGTGACAAAATTGTGTTCCTCTGGAGCCATGGTGCAACATAGAACAACAAACAATAGACAACATAAAGTGCAAACGTGAAACGAATGTGTAACATAGAATTATAACATTACAATAAATACAATAAATACAGCAGACGAGACAGTTTAACAGACAGGTCAGTGCAGTACCGATACGGCACAATAAAATGTGCATAATGAGAATAATTTGCAGAGATGTGTAACATACTGTAACATGTAGAACATACATGATCACAGCAGTTACTGAGGTAGAGAGTTATAGTTTTATAGAATGAAGCAGCAAATATTGCTGATAGGTATAGAGACATTTCATTCTCTGTGCTCAGTGTGTGTGAATGTGTAGAATGATGTGTAGATTCAGTACAATCTTTGTGTGTTGGGTGGGGGGCTGTGGTGTTTAGCTCCGTCTGAGTTGAGGAGTCTGACTGCCTGGTGGAAGAAGCTGTTACAGAGTTTGGTAGTTAAGTCTCGAATGCACCGGTATCTATTGCCAAATGGTATCAGAGCGAAGAGTCTGTGTGAGGGATGAGTGGGGTCGTCCACACTGCTGGTGGCTTTGCGGATGCAGCGTGTAGTGTAGATCTCTGAGATGGAGGGTAGAGAGACTCCTCAGGGGAGATGATATTCTCAGCTGTCCTTACTATCTGCTGTAGGGTCTGTGATACGAGATGTAGCAGTTCCCAAACCAGACTGTAATGCAGGTGCTTAAGATGCTTTCTACAGTCCCTGACTAGGACTCTTAGCACGATTTATGTTAGGCTGGAGGGATAGGTTAGGGAAGGTGTTAGGGCTACATGGTCCTTTAAACACAGTTTTTTTTGTTCAGAGAAACACTTAAGACAGAGGACTGTGAGAGTCACTGGCAAGATGGCGACACAAGCGAATAAAGAAACAAATTTGAGTATTTTCCTTTTTAAAATTAAGATTATCACTATGTTTCCATAGTGTAAAGTGTGTAGTTTCAATGTTGTATGGCCATTTTCTTCATAACAAGCACAAAGCTAGCTAACTTTCCTGTTCCACCTTAAATGGTGCAACAGATGCCAGAAGCTGCAGCATTTAAGGTGGAATGGAAAAATTTAATAAAATAATAGCTAATAAAAGTTAATTTCAGCTCCCTGTCACAGAGGAATTAAGGCAATAGACAATAAGAATCAACTCTTGCACCACCTGTCCCATTTTCTGAAAACATACAATTAAGCCTAAAGTAAACTAGTTAAGCAGCAGCAGTTAGGTTGCTGAACTTTAGTGCTCCAGTTTTATAGCTATGTATCTGTATCAGGCGCTTGAAGGGTTTCCCAATTCTTTTATTGGGAGGGAGGATTTCACCCCTTTCATGTTGGAACAGTTACACTCAGAATTAAGGGGTAGGGTATTGAAAAGAAATGGGTGTGGGCTAAGATTGGTAAAGTGAATTTGGATGTAAATGCATTATAAATGGCTGTCTATAAGGTGTGTGTTTATGAGGTGTGTGTGCGAGCAGTGTATGCTACATTAGAGCTGCAGCACTAATCTATAAATACACTCATTAAATATACACTACAGTCAGCATGTAGCCCATCACTAACACACCATACCTCTCTCTCTATCTCTCTACCTGCCTCCCACTCTCTCTCTTTCTCTCTCAGCACAACTTTACCTCTCTCTCTCTCTGTGTCTCTCTCTTCAGATGAACACTCTGCTCTAATTGAAAAGAGATGTAGAGAGACATGAACAGAGAGAGAGTAAGCGAGAGAGCGAGCGAGGTTGTGCATTAACAGGCCTTTTAGATTAATGTTCTTTTTACGGTAATGGTCTTATTTGGGGCCGTTTATGAGCAGCGTGGAGAGTGTGTGTGTGTGTGTGTGTAAAGGAAGAGGACAGAGTAGTAATGCACAAAATGTGCAGATGAAAGATGGAGAGAAAGAAGAATGAAGAAGAAAGGCATTTTAGGGACAAGCAGCTGTAGATCTGCTTCAGGCACTGTGTGTGTGTGTGTGTGTTTTCTTCTTCTGTTTTGTTCTAGCACATTGTCATCCTAGAGACAGAGAGAGAGTTTAAAGAGAGAGGGACTAAAAGAAAGAAAAGAGAGACCGTGAAGAAGAAACATGGGGAGAAATTAGATGCAATGTGAAAAGTGAGAGAGAGCGAGAGAGATAGATATAAAGAAAAGAGAAGAGATAATGAGAGACAGATGAAAGAGGGAAAGAGATACAAAGAGAGGGGGAGAAGGAGAGACATGCAGAGAAATTAGATGCTTAAAGAAGTAAGGTTGGGCAAAATAGTGATGAAGAGAGCGAAAGAGTGTGTGAGAGAACAAAACATGGGGTAGAAAAGAGATACATAGAGAAAATGTGTGAGAGAAAACAAGAGACATGGGGAAGAAATGAGATACACAGAGAAAGGTGAGGCAGAAAGAGAAAACAAGAAAGATGGAGAAATTAGATACATTAAGAAAATTGTGTGAGAGGGAGTGAGAAAACGAGAGACATGGGGAGAAATGAGATACACAGAGAAAAGTGAGGGAGAGAATAAAAACAAGAAAGATGGAGAAATTAGATACATGAAGAAAATTGTGTGAGAGGCGGAGAATGAGAGACATGGGAGAACAATTAGATACATAGATAAAAATGAGAGTGGGGGAGAAAATACATACATAGAGAAAATGTGTGTGTAAGAGAGAGTGGGTAACGAGAGACATGGAGGAGAAAAGAGACAACATAGATAAACGCGAGAGGGGAAAACGAGACACGGGGGAGAAATGAAATACATAGAGAAAAGTGAGTGAGAGAGGGGAGGGAGTAATTAATAGTAAAATGATGCAAAGGAAATGGTGCCCTTGTGTGTGATTGAACAATGACACTGCATAAACAGCTCTTTCTTCCTCTTTCACAGATGTGTGTGCACTCACACACACACACACACACACACACTGTAATTCAGTCTAATTTGTCAGATTTGCAGCAGGAAGTCATTTGTTAGCAATTATGTTAAATGGTGTTTAATGTTTTGGACGGAATGATCTCCTCGTTAGTAATTATGATCCGACTCATCATCGTTAATGCTAATTACTCACCCCCAACCACAATGCATCACTCCAAAATGAACACATCACACACCTGCCCACCTGGCATAACCTGCTACTGAGATTTAAAGAGGCAGTTCAGCAGAAATCCACTAGAGCAGCAACACCTGTAGAGGGAAGTACAGGGTAATGTTTGTTTTAACAGGTGCAGTAACACATTTAGAGAGCAGTACTGAGTAATGTTTGTTCTGATAGGTCCAGTAGTAACATTGGTTTTAACAGGTGCAGTAACACCTCTAGCAAACAGTAGTGAGTAATGTTTGTCCTAACAGGTGCAGTAACACATTTAAAGGGCAGTAGTGAGTAATGCATCAGAAAACACTAGTGACATTTGTTCTAGAAGATGCAGTATCACCTTTAGAGGGCAGTAGAGAGTAATGTTTGTTTTGACAGGTGCAGTAACATTAAAAGTAATATTTGTTTAATAATGTTATTAAAGCATTGAAGAATAATATAACATCCGATTTTACTGTATAAATGTGTTATTAAGGCATTACTGTGCCCCTAGCCTGTATACTACTGGGTAATGGTCCCCATGAGATACACACTCTCTCTCTCTCTTACACACACACACACACACACACACACACACACACACAAATGAACCTATAGAAAATTCCACTATCCGTCCACTGCAGTTCAAAACACTAAAGCCCTACCACACCTCATAGAGAGAGAGAGAGAGAGAGAGAGAGAGAGAGAGAGGGAGAGGGAGGGGGGAAAGAGAGAAAGAGCTGGGGGGGACTGTAACTGCAGTAGGATGCTCCTTGAATAAAGAACAGAGCTTTAGGGCTGGACACACACACACACCCACACACACAGGGTGTCTTATCTCGTGTGGGTTTATTTAGTGAGGGAGAAGTGCTGAAGCTCATCACACACCCCAAATTAATTATGATAGAGTGAGAGAAAGAAAAGGGGGGGGGGGGGATTTGTGTTGATACACTTAAAGCGTCTATATGAGTTTATAAGCCAGAAATAGTCGTAATTTAGTTTTATATCATCGTCTCTTTATTACTTAAAATCAATAGGTTTCTATTTTTGCACTTTTAACACCGATATATACTCTCTGTAAATCACCAAACTGCTGCAGGCTGAATTGGTGGAGCTAAACTTTTTTTGGCTGAATGAGTGGAGTTTAAACTGTTGTAGAATGAATGGGTGGAGCTAAACTGCTGTAGAATGAATGGGTGGAGGTAATTCGCGGTAGGCTGGATAGGCGGAGCTAAACTTCTTTTGGCTGAGCTAATCTGCTGTAGAATGAATGGGGCGCATGATCTGCTGTTTAATGAATGGGTGGAGCTAACCCATTGCCCTCTTAATAGATATATACAAATTTTAATAAAATACATTAATTTTCAATGGGCATATATGCAGCTGAAATAGGGAGCCTAGGGCATCCTAAATTTATCAACATTAACATTTTAATATAACATATAATAAAAATGTGTTTTGGGGAGGGGGGTTGAGCTAAGCTTTTGTCCTTTTATTTTTTTCCCCTTGCATTACTTTTACTTTCATACTTTAAGTAGTTTTAAAACCACTACTTTTATACTTTTACTTAAAGAATAAATAGCTTGAGTTGATACTTTAACTTCTACAAAAGTATTTTAAACCCTAGTATCTATACTTCTACCTACAGAGTAATGAATGGGAATTTGTCAGGTCAACACGGTTTGTTAATCTCAGTATTGTGAATAATTAAAGAGCTGATACTGCAGCTTCACACCGTAAAACTCTTCGTTATACACTCATAAATACCAGTTAATAAACTGTGTAAGTTATTATCTGAACTGGTTTAGTTTAAGATTTACCACATTTATTGAATGATTTTTTGAATATTTCTGATTATAATCAATCAGTCCGAGTGTGGGCGGAGACGCAGCTGCTAAAAATAGTTCCATTAGATAAAGATGCCTGAGTCAGCGGCAGGCCTGCCAACATGCACCACAGCAGGGGCGAGAGAGAGGGAGAGAAAGAGAGACTAATGGGTGCTGATGGTGGGTGTGTAGATGTTTATATAGTTCAGGCTGGTTAATTGATTATAGTAATGAATTGGGATTAACTGAATTTATACTGTGGTGTTATTAGAGCCGTATGTTCTGTTAGAGCAGTCTGAGCGCCCTCATGCAGAAATCTGAATTATAGCAGTATATACTTTCTTAAACATATAACATAAATCAGAATATGCAGAAGTTGGTAATATACAACACATATATTTTGTCAGACATTGAAGTGAATGTTATATATACAGTACCATTCATAAGTTTGGACAGACCTTAAATTCTGTTTTTTTTTTCATTATTTTTTAAGTAAGAAAAACAATCCTCAAAGTAGCACCTTTTGCTTAGATGACAGCTTTGTAATCTCAGCATTTTCTCAGTCAGCTTTATGAAGCAGAGTCACCTGAAATGGTTTCAGTTAACAGCTGTGCCTCGTCAAGAGTTAATTATTGAATGCTTTGCCTCTTAATGTGTTTAAGAGCATCAGTTGTGAAATTGTGAAGAGGTAGAGTTGGTATACAGTGAATAGCTGTGTTTGAGTAATGTTCTAATCCATATTATATTAAGAACTATTTTAAAAAAGTAATAAAAAAAAAATACCTTAAGAAATGAAGGTCAGTCATTCCGTAACATGTCAAGAACTTTGTAAGTATTCTCAATGATGATGAAACTGGTACTCATCAGGACCGCCCCAGGAAAGGAAGAGTGAGAGTTCCCTCTGTTGCACAGGATATATTAATCAGAGTTACCAGACTCAGAAACCACAACAACACAGATTAGAGCCCCTAAATGCTTCACAGAGTATTTTGGTTTCTTAAACACTTTTAAGTTCCTTCATAGACTGGATCACTTCACCAGGCTTCTATTACTTGTTCACTTTTCACGTGGATGAAATTATGTTTATGGGAGGACTTATAGACCACTTGAAAAATATGTTTTCAACAATAAAGAGCCTGGTAGATCCATTAGCCTCGTAGTTTCAGTGATGATTGGGGTGCTTACATTACCTACTAGGGGTGGGAATCTTTTACTATCTCACGATTCGATTCGATTCCGATTTTGGGGGCCACGATTCGATTCAAAATCGATTTTTGATTCAAAACGATTTGATTTATAAAAATTTATTGAAAACTTATTGAAAAAAAAGCCTCCAAAATATACACTGGTCCTGGAGAAGGTAATGTGTTACAAAAACAATAAAATGTGCAGGAATGTGGGTCTTCAGTGACAGAGGAATCACTGGGATATCACAATGACGTTAATGAACAATAAATAAATAATAAATAACACTGCTTTATTACCAGGCTACTAGCGGTGGTGTGTAGGTGACGCTGCTGGGCTGATGTGATGATGAAAGTTCAGGAGCAGCTGCTGATTAACTAGTTAATTTTAGGCCGTTGTATTTCTTCAGAAAGGGGGCAGGAGGTGGAGAAATTAATTCATATTGTCCATTCCTTAATTCCTCTGTGATGAGGAGCTGAAATTAGCTCTGATTAGCTTATTGTTATTTTTCCGTTCCGCCTTAAATGCTGCAGCCCGCTGCCACCTGTAGCGTTATTTAAGGTGGAACTGGAAAGTTAGCTAGCTAACAGAAACTGAAACTAACTACTAGCGATCTTTTTTATGCTTGTTATGAAGCATTCTGCCATAAAACATTAAAACTACACGTTAATCTAAGGTAATATAGTGCTTGTTCTGCCATCTTACCGGTGATTCTCTTACACCTACGCTCTGTGTGGGTCTGACGGTAAGTTCAAACTGCAGCGGCCACGGTCGCTTTGGGCAGTGGGAAGCGGAGCGAAAAACGCTTCGTGCCGCTGCAGTGTGAACTTACCGTGAGGGGTAGGGCCAAGGGAAGAAATGGGATTGGACCTTAGAATCGATTTTGGGACATTTTAAATCGATTCTGAATCGTAGTAAATGAGAATCAAGATTCTTATGTGAATCGATTTTTTGGCACACCTCTATTACCTACTACCTACTACTATGCTTACATTACCTACTACCATTGTTGCATTAGTGTTATCTCCAGTTACAGCTGGTGGACATGCTATATTGTCAGGGCTTTTAAGTTAACTGGTTAATAAGTGATATATATATGTATACATGTGCAGCTTTAAAGTGGTGGTGAAGATCATGTTTAGTCTAAAAGACAGACTGGCGTCACAACTCTGACCTGTGTGTGTGTGTGTGTGTGTGCGCTGCTACAGGCATTGAGATACAGATACGCAAGGTCATGGATAGCAGATACCTACACACACAGGCTTCTATATTAATGGAATTCAGGCTGAGAAATGTGCTAATTAGTAGAGTTAGAGACTTTTGAGACCTTTCAGATGCTTAAGAAATAAAGCCACAGTTAATTATCATTCAGGAACCCATCTCCACCACTTACACATTGCTCAATTGTGGGTGTGTATGTGTGGGTGTGTGTCTAAGCCATCTGGTGGTCTTAGGTGAGACCTGATTAAATTTGACAAAAACTTGGTTAATTTGACAACTAACAACTGCACACACACACACACACACACACTGTGCTTTTAGATATTTATTGCAGTCACATTAAAGTGATAATATGCAGTTAGCGCTCATAGATAATCCAATCATAAATCATCTGTCATAGCTAATCTACATCCATTGAAGATCCACAGCCTCCTGAGGATCCGCCTACTGTCGCAGGAGACTTTTCTCCACTAGGTTCAGTAGCACTGGATTCAGATAAGTACTGTCAGTACTGAAACACAGCAGAAACAGCAGTGCAGTACTGAAACAGTCCAGGAACAGCAGTGCAGAACTGAAAAGAACCAGAAAGAGCAGTGCAGTACTGAAACCCTCCAAGAACAGCAGTGCAGTACTGAAAAGAACAAGAAAGAGCAGTGTGGTATTGAAACTCTTCAAGAACAGCAGTGCAGTACTGAAAAGAACAAGAAAGAGCAGTGTGGTATTGAAACTCTTCAAGAGCAGCAGTGCAGAACTGAAACACTCTAGGAACAGCAGTGCAGTACTGAAACAATCCAAGAGCAGCAGTGCAGTACTAAAACCCTCCAAAAGCAGCAGTGCAGTACTAAAACCCTCCAAAAGCAGCAGTGCAGTACTGAAACCCTCCGAAAGCAGCAGTGCAGTACTGAAACCCTCCAAAAGCAGCAGTGCAGTACTGAAACCCTCCAAAAGCAGCAGTGCAGTACTGAAACCCTCCAAAAGCAGCAGTGCAGTACTGAAACCCTCCAAAAGCAGCAGTGCAGTACTGAAACCCTCCAAAAGCAGCAGTGCAGTACTGAAACCCTCCAAGAGCAGCAGTGCAGTACTGAAACAGTCCAAAAGCAGCAGTGCAGTACTGAAATCCTCCAAGAGCAGCAGTGCAGTACTGAAACACAGCAGAAACAGCAGTGCAGTACTTAAAACAGTCCAAGAACAACAGTGCAGTACTAAAACCCTCAAAGAGCAGCAGTGCAGAACTAAAAAGAACCAGAAAGAGCAGTGCAGTACTGGAACACTCTAGGAACAACAGTGCAGTACTGAAATCCTCCAAGAGCAGCAGTGCAGTACTGAAAAGAACCAGAAAGAGCAGTGTAGTACTAAAACACTCCAAGAGCAGCAGTGCAGTACTGAAACAGT
This sequence comes from Astyanax mexicanus, assembly GCF_023375975.1. Lineage (NCBI taxonomy): Eukaryota > Metazoa > Chordata > Actinopteri > Characiformes > Acestrorhamphidae > Astyanax > Astyanax mexicanus. Next base: position 12,244,394 of record NC_064425.1, on the reverse strand, counting down.
CCAAAAGCAGCAGTGCAGTACTGAAACAGTCCAAAAGCAGCAGTGCAGTACTAAAACCCTCCAAGAGCAGCAGTGCAGAGCTAAACAGAACCAGAAAGTGCAGTGCAGTACTGAAACCCTCCAAGAGCAGCAGTGCAGTACTGAAACCCGCCAAGAGCAGCAGTGCAGTACTGAAACCCGCCAAGAGCAGCAGTGCAGTACTGAAACCCACCAAGAGCAGCAGTGCAGTACTGAAACCCGCCAAGAGCAGCAGTGCAGTACTGAAACCCTCCAAGAGCAGCAATGCAGTACTAAAACCCTCCAAAAGCAGCAGTGTAGTACTAAAACCCTCCAAGAGCAGCAGTGCAGTACTGAAACCCGCCAAGAGCAGCAGTGCAGTACTGAAAAGAACCAGAAAGAGCAGTGCAGTACTGAAACCCTCCAAAAGCAGCAGTGCAGTACTGAATCAGTCCAGGAACAGCAGTGCAGTACAGAAACAATAACAGCGCTATTGGTACTGAAAGACTTTAGTAATAGCACTACAGTACCAAAACATTTTTGTTCCAGAAGTGCAGTACTGGAAACCATTTCATAACACTAAAACACTCTGTACACAGTTCAGAAATAGCAGTTCAATACAGAAACACTCCAGTTTGGATGATCTAGAACCAGGTCATGCTCTGAAGCTAGAGCTGTTTATCAGGTTGATGTAGCGAGAGACAGGACTCCATAAACATGGGGTAGAATTACGGCCCAATGCATTGTGTGATGTACTGTGTACTGGTATTTGTCCTTGACAGGATGCGCGTGTGTGTATGTGTGTGTGTGCGCGCTCGTGTGTCTGTGTGGCTGCAGTATACACTGTGGGTGGGCTTTGCTATCAACCTACACAATAAGATGACACTTGACTGTTACCTGCCTGTATATCAGAACAGAGAGATGGGGAGGAGAGATGATAAAAGGAAAGGGAAAAGGAGATAGAGAAAAAGAGTGAGAGAGAGAGAGAAAGAAAGGGAGAGAGAGAAAGATAAAGAGAGAAAGAGGGGATTAGAGAGTGGTCCTGACTCTTTCAGATGAGGTGGGGGATTAAAGACATTTTTGGCAGACTCTCAATTCCTTGGTCAATAAATATGGTGTCCTATACCCACCTTGACGTGTGAGTGTGTGTGTGTGTGAGAGTGTGTGTGAGAGTGTGTGTGAGAGTGTGTGTGAGAGTGTGTGTGAGAGTGTGTGTGAGAGTGTGTGTGTGTGTGAGTGTGTGTGTGTGAGTGTGTGTGTGTGAGTGTGTGTGTGTGAGTGTGTGTGTGAGTGTGTGTGAGTGTGTGTGAGTGTGTGTGAGTGTGTGTGAGTGTGTAGCCTTGAGGGTTGTGAGTGTGTGTGAGTGTGTGTGAGTGTGTGTGAGTGTGTGTGTGTGAGAGTGTGTAGCCTTGAGGGTTCCTGGCTTTCATACGTCACTAGTCAAGTGCACTATTTAAAGGGGAACTCCACCAACTTTCCAAAATTCTCGGAATGATTAAACACATATGGTATTTTTTTATGAATACTGACTGCCCACCTGTCTGACCCGATACCGATGGATGTTGGACCCTCAGGCTCTCATGTCCCCTGTCTGGCCAGACTGAAAGTTTCTGAAGTCAGCTCATTTTATTACGAAATGAATTACATTTCTATGAAATTGCAGTAACAGAGATCAGCCTTGTTTGCTTTGTTTCCCCTGAGATGAACCAAAGCTCTTGTCCAGACCAGAAAATAAAAGTTCACTAACATCACTAATGTTAGCTTACTGGCTAACAGCTAATTAAATCACATTGTTTTTAGGCTTTAAACATCAGACATCACAGAAGTTTGTACTTCTGTGGTTTAAAGTAGTGTCTGTTAATGAAACCAACAACACAATAGCACCAAATGATCAATA